>NC_079216.1:52977136-53134636 GCF_029633865.1 Lampris incognitus | reverse complement strand
ATGGATTTGTCTCCAGATGACTCAGGATAACCTTAAGTAATCCCAACATAGCTCGCCAGGGGAAAACCACATGTTGCTTCAGGACAGTCATGTGATAAATGCTGTTGCTTTTTTCCACGTGTTTTGACACACGTCACGTACTGCCTGCCATGATATTTTGGTTCCCACCTTCCATTGACCCCACCTTTCCTCTTACACACCCACTTCATAGTCCACTATTTTACAGGAGGCATAAACATACAGGTGTAAAGTACTGCTCTGATGACCACTTGCGCAAAATCCAAAGTAACTCGTTCAATTCCAACCCTTGAAACACCTGACCCAAGCCATTACATCATAGCTCATTTTCATCCTAGCTCACGACTATATCGTATGTTTAACATCTTATGTTATTAATTGTTATCTGCCACCCAATGACTGCTGGAATAGGCTCCAGCATCCCCGCGACCCTGAGAGCAGGATAAGCGGTTAAGATAATGGATGGATGGATGGATCTCATTGTTAAGACATGTGCAAAAAATTCTGGAGATTAAAAGAGGAATTAATGCGTCACACAGTGTTATCATTGTTGTCTCCATTTACCTGCCTAATAAAATATTTGGTTGAAGTTGGTTATTATCAAAATGCAGAATTTGAAATACATTTTAAGTCAACAATGAGAAAATATCGAGGTTATCTCAAAATATGCTTCAATTAGAAAAAAAAGCAATTTAGAGAATTAACAAATCCTCTTTGTAAAGAGGTACTATATCTTAAGATACTAACCGGCAACTCTTATCAGTGTCATCATGCTGGCACAATCTCCAATTATAAGTACTGGGAGAAGTCCATGCTCATCTTAAAATGATAAGAAGTTGTTTGATGTCGATAATGACCATAAAAGACAGTACAGCATTGCTGTAGTACTGTACAGTTAATAAGAAGTCAGTTGGTGGCAGGGCCTTTTCCTATCGGGCTCCGTTCATATGGAATAACCTGCCTGCTGCCATCAGACAACCAGAGTCTGTTGGGTCCTTTAAATCCAAACTTAAAACTCATCTTTTTGCCTTAGCTTACAATTAGTTGCCTTTAAGTTGAGTGCTTCACAACCTGTACTGCATGGCGGGTCGGTTTTCCGTCTCAATTAATTTACCAACCACTCTTCTGCTGGCGAGATTATAGAGTATAGATTATGACTAATTAATGACTTAATTGATTACGACTCATGACTATTGCAAACTGTTCTCTTCTCTCACATGTCTTTTCTCTCTCTCTCTGAATGATTTCTTCTCCTTTCTCTTTTTCTGTGTGTGAATGGTGTCATTTGAGTCTCCCTTGTGTGCATGAGCAGTCGGTTCTCCTCCCAGGTCTCCATGGTGATGGTGGTCGCCACTTGGACGCTGCCTGCCGTTCCCCTCATCATATTTTGCACGTTGTCCATCTTGGGAGAGAGATCCCTCCTCTGTTGCTCTCCCTGAGGTTTCCTCCTATTTTTTCTCCCCGTTAAAGGGTTTTATTAGGGAGTTGTTCCTTACCCGATGAGAGGGTCTAAGGACAGGATGCTGTGTTGCTGTTAAGCCCACTGAGGCAAATTAGTAATTTATGATATTGGGCTATACAAATAAATCGATTTGATTTGATTTGAAATTGAGTCCTACAGAAACTTTTTTTGTACAAAAAGATGTGTTCGGCTTGAATATTACTTATTTGGCTACTGTTATTTGATTTGTTGAATATAGGAGGTTTGGTTTGGTATATAATAGGGGAACGGCTGTATACTAACCAGGCAAAGCAGGCAACTGCCCCGGGGCCCCAGCCCGGGGCCCCAGACCTCCAGGGGCTCTGAAGCTCCCTAGCTTCACCAAGGTGTCCATTTGTTTGTGCTGATGTGATTAAACGTATGTGTCCCGTTTATTCCAACTAGCTTTTAGTCCTGAAATCGGATCTGTCGGTGCCATTATCTTCAATTGGTTTTTGAACATTGTGTGTAAAATTAAATAAATCATATGCCCATCACTAGTGCTGCTGACTTAGTCATATCATGGTGTATACTGGATTGGCGTGCCAGGTCCTGCTTTCTCTCATAATAGGCTACCCCAAATTCTCTTCAGTTGCAGGCCCCGTTTATTCCAACCTTTACAAAATTACTCTCACTTCTGCTAAGAAAAACAACAAGTGTGCCTGACTGGTGCCATTATTTTCTATCATGTAGTCTGCTGTGTACAGTGTACTCATTGGGTGGTCGAAGGGGGACGGGATACATGCACAACGTATACAGACAGAGTGGACAGTGAGTCAGGCTGGTCAGGGCCCATTGTACGATACATGTTTGCCCCAGAGCCCCCTGGCGGGTCAATACGGCATGGCACTGTTCCCTGGTCGCTATGGCAACAAAAGGCAACACAGGACCGTTTCATGGGCCTGCCGCAGTACGCCAGCGTTGGCTTCACATTTTTAACGTGTTTTTAAACCAATTTCGACGGCTGTTTTTTTTCTTCTTTCTTTCTTTTCCACGTTTTATTGAAAATACGAATTCAAACTGTGACTGCTGGTTTTCGCAGCCATGCCCTTGTCTGTTCGGGACTACTCGTGGACACAGACGGAATCGTGTGTTTACGTACAGGTGCCTTTAAAGGGAGCGAAGCCGGAGAAGGTTGACGTACTGTCTACGGACGAATATATGAAGGTAACGTCCATTAATCAGCCGAGCTCATTAGCGCTAACTTGCGCAGCCTCCTGCTGACTTTAAACTGTCATCGCCGTGCAGATCCATTTCCCACCATTTCTTTTTGAAGTGTTCCTGTATGAGCCTGTGAACGATGACAAAAGCACCGCAAAGATTGGAAATGGGGTTGCAGCTGTTACCCTGCCCAAGAAGACGAACGGGTTGTGGGCCCATCTCATGATAAGTAACAGTAAGTTGGAAACAGTAGTATGGTAATATTTTCAGTGGTTTTCTTTTCTTTTGTTTTTTTTTGTTTTGTTTTTTTAAATCTGTTTTTGTAAAGGTGCATTTCACGAAACACTACTACTTGTCTACAAGTTTCAGATGATAAAGACAAGATGAAAGAAATCAGAGAGCGAGCTCTTCTAAAATACAAGGAAAAGATGGCCGTACAGTCAAAAGCCATGTCTGTAAAAAGACAAGAAGAAAAAAAGTATGCGCTGCAGACGATGATGAAGGTTAGGCTTGCCCAGGGTGTTCACATCAATTACAACTAACACTGCTGGAATCTGGGAAGAGTTCTTGACCTGTTATTTTTGTCATCAGCTTGAGCAGGAAGAAAGGGACCTGATTCAGAAAATGAAGGATGATGAACGAGAGAAAGCAGCAGCCGAGCTGGAGGCATGGAAACTGAAGCAGAGACAAATAGCAGAGGAAGAAGCCCAACTGAAACAGCAAAGTCAGAGAACTAAGCCGGATGACATGAAAACAAAAAAAAAGATGCCTGTGCGTGGGTTTTCAGGTGGAAGTGAAGTCAAACCTGGTAAGCCATCACCTGCATGCATGGTCATAGTTTTTATTGTCTGTTTCAGCACAATTATCAATAAAATTTCCCCACATATATGATCAAAGATGTTTGAATGAAACAGGTAACAAGAAAAAACAGGTGGAGTTGCCTGCACCGAGATCCCAGGGCAACATTCAAGTCAAATTTACCCCAAGAGTGTTCCCCACAGCCCTCAGGGAATCACGAGTGCCAGAGGAGGAAGAGGTGAGGGCCTCTCTTCTCCATTTCTACAGTCAACGGTATTTTACCCTGCCCTTGGATATAGGAGCTGGTGATAACACTTTTGGTGGGAGATGTTTCACACATATATTTGTAAAAAAAAAAAAAAAAGACTTTCTTAGAAGAAACAGTATTTAGTTCTTAATACACTGCTGTGATTTCAACCCATTGGGAAGCTTGCACCAGTTTTAAAATATAATGATTTCTCAGGGTTCCCATGCATCCTGGAAAATCATAAGTTAGTTTTCTGGTCATGTAATACACCGGGAAAATAACAAAATTGATTGATTAACATATTAGTGAGGTCATGGAAAATTTTGACGCTAGGTTGCAAAATTGTAGGCTCTATTGTTGTCTACGAAGATGACATATTTTTAGAATAATCTTAGAGATTTCATATTTTTAGCCACACTGTAGATGCTGACAGGTTAAACAGTCTATTTAGAGACTGTTGAGGCTTCCATCAATAGTTAATACTGATGAGATATCATATCTTCGTATGATCTGAGCTATGGCAGTTTATCCAAGCAAAAGCCATGGAAAATGTTATTGAAAAGTCCTGGGAAATGATTTCTTAAAAAAGAGTGGTAACTGATTCCTCTGGTCCAAACAGTGGCTTAGGAAGCAGGCTGAAGCAAGACGTGCAGTAAATGCAGACCTTGAAGAGCTGAATGACCTAAAGGAGGAGGAGAGGAACCCTGACTGGTTGAAGGAGAAGGGAGAGTAAGTATGTCTCTTCTAGATTTTGAATTTTTTTTACAGCTTTTGTTTTTTCACCTAAAATCTGTGTTTTCATTCTGTTTATTTCCAGCAAATGTTTTGCAAATGGCAACTACCTGGGTGCAGTGAATGCCTACAACCTTGCAGTAAAGCTAAACAGAAAGATTCCAGCTGTATTTTCAAACAGGGCTGCCTGTCATCTGAAATTAAGAAATTTTCACAGAGCTATTGAGGATTCTTCTCAGGTGTGTATTGGTGTTATTCTCAAATTAGAATTGATTGGTGACAGATAGGGCTTACTGTATCCTTTGACTGTAGATAATTGTGAATGGTACTAAGCACTGTCAAAACTTTCTCCAGGCACTTGATTTGTTGACACCACCAGTTGCTGACAATGCATCTGCCAGAGCGAAAGCACATGTACGACGAGGCACTGCTTTCTGTGAACTGGAACTATATACAGAAGGTTTCTCACAATTAACCACAAAGTTTCTTTGTTTTATTCAATTTTACATTGAGGAAATACAAATGTCATATACTGTACCTGGGTGTTCATTATTAGTGAGGTCAAATTATTGTTTGAATGCCCTTATATTTGAAGAAATAATGTTAAAAAAAACATTAAAATTGTAGTTTATTTTTAGGAACAATGACACAAATAGCTGACCCTGTCCTGGTTATGTACGTCATGCTGCCAACTAAACTGTTAAATTATTTTCACAGGTCTTCAAGATTATCAAGCTGCTTTAGTGATTGTGCCACAAAATGAATCGCTGCAGGCAGATACTCAAAGGATAAGAGAACTTATTCAAGGGAGTGCAACAAGCCGCAACAAGCCCTGATAAATAGTAAAGAAAATTAAACAAAAAAACAGAAAAATAATAATTTGTATCATCAGTCTGTAGATTTCAGTTACACAAGGACTGAATAAAAAAATAGCTTAAGCAAAGCCTTTCACATGTATAATTTAGATATGCCTGTTTCTCAAATGTGCACTGAAATGTTAGTATGATCAATAAATTGTGATGCTGAGTAAGAAAAGTGTGCGGGATCTTCCTTTCTCAAGACTGAAGTGATATTTTCCAATGCACCTGCTTCTGAGATAGTTGGATGTGCGAATATCTCCTTTGATCAAACAGGCTCAACAGAATGGTAGAATGTTTGAGACATGTTGAACAAGTTTTAATTGTACACTTCAAATACAGTTTCCTATGTTCAAAAGCACTGTGAGGCCCACTCTGCATTCTGGCAGCTGAGATATGTGTGTAAGAAAGTATGTATGTATGTGTTGTGGGTGCATGTGTGCAAAGATGGTGTGGTGACCCAGCAGCTAGATTGTCCTTGGACCATACGTGAGCTCACATTTAAACCCTTTAACAGCTATGACCTGTCAAAATGTCCCTGAGCAAGGCTGTAAACCCCTTATCTGCTTTCACTTGGTCAGGTTAATGGTATCAGTTAAATGCCTACAAACTAAATCTGTATACAATTTTAATTAGGGATGGGTGTGTGGGGGGGTGATACAGGCAGTGACGATTTTGACATCGCAGCATTTTTCTTTGAATTGCAGTGTGGAAGACCAATTCCCAGAACCTGTGAAAATGTTTTAATGTCATGATTTCTACATCTCTGGGTGTACAAATGTGAACTGATTGAATGTTTACTCAAACAAGCATACTCGTGCTTTCAGCGTTTGTAACACATGGGCTTAAAACAAACACTTTTTTGTACATTTTTTTGAGTAATTGCAGTTTTCACATTTTACTGTAGATAAAAGGGGACGGAGCCTTAAAATAATCCCAACATAGAATCATAATATTTATAATACTGATATTTGAAACATTCCAATATGTAATGAGTTGGTTTGAAAATATAGTTATAACATTGAATTGGGAGGTACCTGCCAATTCTTAACCCTAACTTTTGTACCAGGAGTTAAAATGCGTAGAAACTGTATGGGAAGAGCACCCTTTTGAAGCAAACAATTTGTATCTGTTATGAAGAAATGTCTTTTATGATGAATTAATGCAAAAAAAACAACCTCCCTAGAATAAACTTCCAAATCCACCATTCTGTAATACAATCTTATACAACTTCCCTGCTACTGCTGATCACTAACTGTCACCTCTCCTCTTAACCTAGCTTCCACTATTCTTCCCCATCTTCATGCTGTGGCTGATCAACTTCATACCTCTGTAGTTGCTACAGTTCTGCACATCACCCTTGTTCTTGAAAATCGGTACCAGTATGCTTCTTCTCCACTCCTCAGGCATCCTCTCACTTTCCAAGACTATGTTAAACAATCTAGTTAAAACCCCCACTGCCATCTCTCCTAAACATCTCCATGCCTCCACTACAATAATACAGGAGTTAAATTACATACTTTTTAGATTATAAAAAAGATACACTTCCCTCAGTTAAATATGAAAACGATTATGGTTGGAGGTATCAACAGGTGTTCCCAAGTTGGGAGTCAAACATACAGACACACAAGTAAATATGTTTTCAGCTGTTAAGCATCACCAGTGTGTTGGGACAGAAAACGTCATACCATGCCAGAGGGTGCTGGGTGAAACTATCAAAAAATCACATTCAAAATGAATGTCATCCCCTAGACCAACAAGCCACATCTGCATCTGTAAAACTGTGAAAATGGCTGTGTTATTCAGTGATGTGTGTAATCGACCCTCTAATCTCCCTTTAAGTCTGTGAGAGACTGACATCAAAGTTGGTTTGATTAACAGTCTCTAACACATTTTGCTATTTCGGTACATGGCTTACACGATGTTCAGAGATGAAAAAGATGGCGGAGGATATGTGGGCTTTGAGTCAGAAGACTGCCTCAAACTGTGATCTTTGTCATCTTAATACACCTTGTAAGCTATGTACGAAAATAGGAAAACCTGCGTGAGACTTCTCATCAAATCAATTTCAACCTAAAAGATTTAACAGAAGATTAGAGGGTCTATTACACCACTGAACATCTAGGAAGCAACACTTCTTGAAATGAGAAGAATCTGACAGTCAATTAAAGTTTGGTGGGGATTATCATAAGGAACTTTGTTTTGCAGTATTGGAATAAGCAAGCTGCTTTTAAATGTGGCCCTGCTGTGGAAGACAACATAGCCTTACTCAAGCAGCTTAATTCCCAATGTGGACTACCCTGCCATAAAGAAAAAGTGGACTGCTGGATCTATATCTAATGGCCCACTTGCTTATTTTCACAGCAAAATCTGTAGCTGAAGAGGTTCTGTCTGTGTCAGATTCATCCAGGATTTGAACCATCTCCAAGCCAAAGCAAGAATCAGTCCTCTTGACCATCAAGCCACATTTTAGCCCTCTCTATCTATCTATCTATCTATCTATCTATCTATCTATCTATCTATCTATCTATCTATCTATCTATCTATCTATCTATCTATCTATCTATCTATCTATCTATCTATCTATAAGATTGCCTTTCCCAGCAAGAACCAACACAGATGAGCATTTTTCTAACTTTGCTGTATATCACTTTTCCCATAACAGCATTTAAATCTAAATTAAAACCTGTAAAAGCTAAAAAAAAAAAAGTGAGATAAATTCTCTGTTAGGTAGTCACATTGAGTTCTTCATCTGTTAACTATATAATCGGTTGAATCGCTACCTGTAATAGTGTATGGCTTACAGCCATTTCATTTTTTAGACTTGAGTGCTTACTGTAATCCAGTCTGGCTGGCAGCTGAAGGACTACTTTGCTAATCTTTTAAGCTAACTGTTGATGTGTAACCTTAACACTTCCACTATGGGATGATCTCAGTTTCAATGCAAGGTAAGACTAATCCTTCTAGTTAGCACTAAACTCTAGGTACTGCTGATGGGATGCTTCTGCATAGAGTGCTGGCCCAGTGTCCATTGTATCTTTTTTTTTTCAAGTTACGTTAAGTTGCTATCACTAAGTGTAGTCATTTTGTGTGTATTTCTGGATCTGTTACCACATTGCCTACAAGATCTATGTTTAGGATCTAGATCAAGATCTAGATTTAGATTTAGGGTGGCATGGTGGCCCAGTGGTTAGCGTTGTCGCCTCACAGCAAGAAGGTACTGGGTTTGAACTCTTGGGTTGTCTAACCTTGGGAGTCATCCCAGGTTGTCCTCTGTGTGGAGTTTGCATGTTCTCCCCGTGTCTGTGGTGGGTTTTCTCCAGGGGCTCCGGTTTTCTCCACCATCAAAAAGACATGCGTGTTAGGGTTAATACTCCTGTCTCTGCCCCTGACCGAGGCAATGGGAAGAAGAACTGGAGTTGGTCCCCGGACGTTGCACAGCGGCTGCCCACTGCTGCTGGCAACACAGCTAGGATGGGTTGAATGCTGAAGTATATCAAAATCAAAATCAAAAAATCAAATCTGCCCCAGTAGAGGAATCCCTCCTTCGATGTTCTTCCTGTGGTTTCTCATAGTTTTTTTTTTCTGTGAAGGTTTTTTGTGGAAGATGTCTAAGGATAGAGGCCATCCATTGTTTACACTATCGACTGTGTGAATGCAAAGCCCTGTGAGACTGTAACGGTGATTTAGGACTACACAAATAAACACGACTAAGGGAAGCAGCTCTAGCTATCAATAAATGTAAATGCCAAGTAGGCCATATGTTTGTATTTTTTTGTGTTTTCAAGGGGTCTGCCTTTTAAACTTTAGTTTTCTACAAACTGTTGTGATCATAACCATAAAGAGCAGTCTTGTCAAAGTCCTATGAATATGATGATATAGTCCCATTCAGGTAAGTACAAACTAGGCTTTTTCTTGCATCTCCTGGCTCTTCTAAGGTTGTGTTCTCCAGGCTGAGACAAGGTAGCCTGTATTAGGTTGAAATTAGAAGTTAAAATTATACTTGACTTTGATTTGGTTTCCCAAGTCTGAGGGTCATGCAAACAGCAATTAAAGTGGGTTGTCGTGTTTTTTTTTTAATTTGCTATTAGCACTGCAGACTTGAATGAATAACAATAAAAAACACAGCATAATTGATAAACTAATCCTGTTTTTTTAACTCTTCTTTACTGAGGCACTAGTTTAAAAAAAGATAACAGAGAGTGAGAGAGAGAGAGAGAAAGAGAGAGATTTGAGAAAAGAGACTTGAAACTGTATAATAATCTTTATAACCAATCGTCCAACCATGGCATGAACCCAGCTAAAGTAAAGCCAGATGGAGCTTAGGAGACTATTTATTCAAAGTGATGCTTTAGTATTAGAAGGTAATCATGTTTAGGCAGCGTATCCCTTTAGATATTCACAAAAGACCAACCGGCTCCACCGAAAACACAATAAACTTTAACCTACATCACACATACTGTTTGGTATATGTATCAGTTCAGCACCAAATCAGCTTTCCCCGCATGTCCTGAATTGGTATGGGATTGTGAATGCAGGCTTAGGTCTTCAATGGATGAACGGTCAGAGGGTCTAAATCTGGATCAGACAGTTCCTAAAATAGATGATAGCTACACCATGTCAATATTTAGATACTGAACTGGACATCTGCTTGAGCTTCAGTGTTATCTGAACTTTCACATCGAGATATTTTTGTTGTCCCCCCCCCCCCTCGAATAAACTTCCCAAACTATTACAGGAACAGTGCCTTTCCTTCGGCTAGCTGAGAAGAAGGCTTATTTCTTGCATGGAATTTCTTGCATGGAAATATGAGAGGATATCCCATTGATTCAATAATTAAAAGTGGTGATCTTACTAAGAATGTACTTTTGAATATAGCATTTGAGCTATGTCTGATTCAATCTCCTCTTTCTTTTCAAAATTTCCTGACTCCCCCCCAGTGTATAAAAAAACAAAATTGTAATAAAACAAACCTTGAGGATTCTCTTTAAAAAGAAAAAAAACTGGTCTGAGACGTTCACACAGAACCCAAAAATAATGAAAAGATTTGTCTTTTTGTGTTGATATGACTTCAGTCTCACAGGGATTACAGGGGGATACAATAACAGGCTGAGATTTGCATGCTAGTGGAGTTAGAGAGGGTTAAAAAGGCTTGCGAAAGTCGTAATTTCAGCCCCAGTTTTGGATTAGCACTGTCAGATCAGTGCAAGGACAAGGAAGGAAAACAGAAGAGGTCAGTGCAGAGACACAATGTAGAACTACAGTAATATGGGTATGGCCAGAGATAATAAGTTTAGGAAGCCATCGATTTAACTCCTGGCCTATAAACCAACAACAGGACATGATAACAGATAATCAACTGGGGTCAGGGAAGATGTAGCTTTTCGACTGGAACGAATGTATTTATTGTGATTAATGGAAGCTATTTTGTGGAAGACACTTGAAGATGCTAGTTTGGAGGATGGATACTCTTGACAAGTCAACACTGGAGATATTATCTTTCTGCTTTTGCTTTTCTTTGTGGACGATAACCTTGTTGACGGAGTTAAAAGATGGATTGTTGAGAGGTTCCAGTTTTGGAGCCTTCGTTTATTGATCAATATGATGCTTTTTTTTTAAAGGTCCATGCTGCCACTGTTGTAGTTTGACATTGTGCGAAGCTAGTTTTATAATCTTTTGCTTTTTCTGACTTGATGAAAATGTCTTTAGTGTTGAGAGTGCCTTTTTAATATATTCATAGTTTTAACTGACCAGTCAGTCACTAAACCAGTAATGAGTCTCCACTGACATCTTAGATATTCAATTAACAACATGAAATGACAAAATAAGTTTGAGTTCTTAGTGCTATTTGACACTATTGCATCTGAATAATTCTGGGATCGTTCACAACTTTCTAACCCATTCATTGAAAAACAAAACATGCGCTGCCCCATAGAGCTTACTGCAGAACATGACGGGTGTATTTAGCCGGCGTGTATCAACACTATGGGCCAGACACAGAGTGAGGAGGAGGAGGAGGAGGTGGAAATGAGGCAGATCCAGACTCTCTATACTGCCTTCATGAGGAAGTGCCCTAGCGGAGCCCTCCACCTCCACGAGTTCAGGAACCTGTTTGGAGTCCAAAGCGCCTCTGAAGAGGAGAGTGTATACATGGAGACCATTTTTAAGTCCTTTGATACTAATAAGGTGGGACGACTGCCACCTGTTATCAAAATGATCATGATTATCATTACTAACAGAAGTAGTAGTAACAGTAGTTGTAGTAGCAGTAATAGTAGTTGTAGTAGTAGTAGTAGTAAGGGTAGGAGTGGGAATTGTAGTATCAATAGTAGCATTAGGTGTAGTAGTACTAGTATTAGGAGTAGTACGAATAGGAGTGGTAGCAATAGTAGTTGTAGGAGTAACAATAGTAGTAGTACTAATGGTAGTAATAATCAGAGTAGTGTTACAAGGAGTAGAAGCAGCAAAAGTATGAGTAGGAATTGTGGTAATATCATAAATAGTAGTAGCACTTAGAGTAGTAGAAGTAGGAGTCATAGTATTAGCAATAGTAGCTATAGGTCTATTGAATAGTAATAGTTGGAGAAGGAGGATGAGGAGTAGAAGTAATAGTAGCAGTGGTAGTACTAGGATTAGTAGTATTAGTAATAGGAGTAGGTATTGTAGTAGTAGCTTGAGTAGTAGCAGTAGTAATAATAGTAGCTGTTGTTATGATTATTATTATTGTTATTTTAGTCACACTCTCTCTTTTTAGGACAACATTATAGATTTCATGGAGTTTGTGGCAGCAGTGCACCTTGTCCTACGGGGCCGCCTGGAGGACAAGTTGAAATGGTCCTTCAAGGTATATGACCGAGATGAAAACGGGAAATTAGACCGACATGAAATGGAGCACATCATCAGAGTAAGACTGGAATTAGCCTGCATCGTTTATTCAAATCCTCATGTGCGTCCCTCAGAAAAAATCAGTGATTTAATGAGCAAAGCATGGGAATCAGTTCAATTAACCAAACAAGTTTGCATATAGAAAGAATGAGTTGTAGGTTTGCTCACATTGATCACATTAAGCCTAAAACCAAATACAACATATGAAAAGTATATAAATGTAAACAGGGAGGACCACAACTTTCAAACAGTGACGTTAATTTAGGAAACAATCAAGGTCATTTTAAATAATTATATTTTCATCATGTTTATGACAGAATTTGAGTAAGAATGAGACCCCGAGCTTATACATGAGCATCAATACATGCATAATCCTTTATGGCACACAGGATGCCAATCTGTTAGAGATTGCAAATTAATTCAATTTAACATCAGGCAAGAGGGTATACTCAAGTACAAGTTTATTTAGTTCACATTTACACCTGTTAATGTTCACCATTTAAGGTCTGTAGTATGCACTGATGCCCTCCTAAAGTGTATTAACCTATAATTATCACCAAAGGTTTTCCTGTGTACTAACAATTTTTAAGCACAACATTCTTTTCGATTCTATTCATCGTAGTCTGATAGTCAGTATTTGATAAGTTGTTATATTCACAAAGAAGAAAGGAAGCTGCATTTTGCCTAGACAATTATGGGATTTGAGCCTAAGACTGGTCAGAAATGTACAGTTTTATTACTAGTTGTACTACAGTTATATTACGATATTACCATATCCAGTACCAGAAATGTCTATCGTTTAAAACAGATTGTAGCAGATTATAAGGGCACAATTCACCATAATTGGTAGACACGGGTGCTTTAAGAAAGGGTTTCTGGGTTGAGCGGGTGGAGCGAGGACGATGATGTTTTGGGTTTTTTTTTTTTACATATTTTATTTATTAATTTTTTATCATGTACAATTGTTTTTTACATTGCAACAATACAATGTCAGAGTTTCAATACAGGGGAGAGTCGAAACATAAGTAATAATTGTGGTCTAATAACACAATGCAAAAAAAGAGAAAATAAAAGGAATAAAATAAAACACAAACAAGGAAAGGTTGACACAAAAATACATTTAGGAGGTCGATGATCACATGATGATAATAATCACTGTTAGGAGTCTTTCAGGGGAAAAAAAACAATGTAAATCTAAGCTGTTTATTTATCTAATGTGTTTAATAGTTTTTCCCAGATGAGAGATGTTTTCATTGCCTTTTTGTTAGAGGTTATTTTGGTAAGGGACTTGAAAAAGAATATCAGATTAATGTAAAATAAATTAATATTGGGCTTGGAGACCATCACCTTTGATTTGTGAATGTGAAATTTACCAAACAAAGACAGAATTTTGGGAGCATTATCTACAGGAGATGAGCCAGTATTGCAATCAAGGATCAAGACCATACCTTCTTTTATACTAAGTACTTTGTTAAATGTATCAAAAATGAGTAATGCAATATCTGTCCATAGCTTAGAGGAATAAAGACAATTAAAGAATGAATGTAAAATAGTTTCGTCTTCTGTGTTACAGAATGAACATTTCTCTGAGATTTCTGCTTTAAATTTTCACAGAAATGTGTTAAATGGGTAATATTTATGTAGTATCTTCAAGTGAATTTCTTTGACTTTATCGGCTATGAAGAACTTGTGAAACTCAGCCCATATATTTTCACTGACAGACATTGGGAAAGGTAGCTTCCAAATATATCATTCTTTAAGGTTGCTGATGGTTGAAGCAGCGTCACGTTGCTGGCATTATGATTTTGTACAGGAGAATAAATGACACACGCGTTTGTGTAGTCAATGAGAGAAATTGTCCGTCTCTACTTTCCTGCAATTTCCACAAGATACTATATTTTTTGATTCATTCTCTTCTCTTTCAGATAATTTACAAGATCAAAAGACATCATACTGTGGAGCTCAAACCAAATGAGATCTGTGACCGAATATTTGAGCTGTTGGATCAAAATAAAGATGGTATGTTTTCTGTCTGTCACACAAGCAAGCAAACATTCTCATTTATGTTATTTACAAATGATCAATAGTCAATAATGTAAACCACTGATTTGTAGTTGATAAATAACAAAGTTAGTCTCTGGGAATCGTTTTATTTTGGTGTGCAAAGCAAAACAAAAGGAATTGTTTTTCTTATAGCGATAATTCACACATCTTTGGTATGTGTGTATGTATGTGTGTGTGTGTTTTGTGCTGTTTTGACATTATGTGTAGTCTGTGTCTCTCCAATATCACATTTCTCCAGCAATTTATGGTAACAGCCCAAATGGGGAAAAAAGAACCATCAATATTTTTGAAATGCACAAAGAACCACCAAATCAAAGGTTGCAAAGGCTTTTTTACTCGAGTAATAAATAGTTCACCCATGGATGGGTGACTGGAAGATGACAGCCGAGGCCAACTGTGATCAGAAGTGAAGACTTCTAAGTAGTGATGCTCATGCATTTTAGATGGTACCAGGCACACAGACAGTTATCTGCTGAAGACAGAGCGTTTGAGAATATTTCATGGTCAGATTAAACATCCTTCACCATGTCCTCAATAGGCAAACAAGTACATGTGCAGCGAAAAACAAGTCTGTAAACTCAACTGTTCCTGGGGATGGGCTCTGGCAGTTCTGTTCTGGTATATGGGGAAGTTGTTAAAGTTTATAGTATGTCCACTGAACCATTTATTTATCACGTTGAAGAAAAGCTAAATCTTTTACCACTTAAAACAATCTATAAGTGTGAAAGGCTGATAAGTGTGAAATGCTGATCTTGGCACCAATTGATGTGCAGCTAATAGAGTTTATGATGGGTCTGTTTGATTTAGACATGGCAATGGAGAAATATTGACAAAGCTACTGGCTGTTGTCAATGCAGGCCTATTGTCACAACTAAATCAAACTTACACATTATATCAGCTGCAGCTGTGTTTATCCTGCTATGCTTACATTACTTGGTTCCAGGATCGGTCCATCATGTATAGATGGGTTTTCACCTTTGCAGATAACTCATTTTGTAAATTTCTTTGAATAAAAGAGTTGTAAATTAGAAAATGTAATTGAAAGAGCTCTGCCTAGTTAAATGCTTAAATTAGTTTGGGACCGGTCCCTGAAACAGCATCTTCATCAAAACTCTGTAACGTGGAATTGTTTGGTGGTAGAACAGTGTCCAAGTCCTCCAAAATATTTCAACACCCTTGTCATATGCATTACAGGAAAATTAAAATTAGACCTGTCAGCTTGTGGCAGCCTAATGCCTTACTGAGACACATTTTTGCAGCCACATACTAGTATTTATGTATGAATTTCCATAATAATTGTTTCAGTTTGTGTCTGTGGCAGAATTTAGAGACAAGTGTGATAAGAATTGCTCATATTGGTGTTTTTTTTCTGTTTGTCTGTTTTTTTTTTCTTTCTGGTTTTCAGGTCAGATATCTTTAGCAGAGTTTATGGAGGGAGCACAGAAGGACAACTGGATCATGGATCTACTGAAGCTAGATGTCAATGCCAGTAGATGGTTCAAACAACACTGGAAAGACATATGAAACAATTCTGATGACATGGACTGTGCCCCAGTTGAGCAGAATTCAGTAAGAATACGTTTTCTACTGGTGCACACAGAAAACAAATCCTCACTGCCAAGAACTGGGGACTCATAGACATGGTTCACAAATTGTGGCCAAATCAAAATCCTTTTCCTTGTTCCTTATGATGATCGGTGTTAGTCATTGGAGTAATGACAATGTGCAGGTCTGCATCTGTTAAAAGATGCCTTTCACACAAAGATAATTACCTCATCATGTCAACAACTACTCCAGTACCCTGTCCGATGTTCACTGAACTGAAGTACAGCCACTATCAGGTTGTATTTAAATCAATTTGTGTCATTTACTGTCATAAATCCAGACATAATATCATGTCGTGTCATATTGTGTCATGTCACAAATCACTATTTTAGATTAGCCTGCTGTTTGAATTAACTTTAATGCAAAAAAAAAAAAAAAAAAAAAACGTGAGTCCTTCAGATTATGGAATTAATTTCATTTATTTACAGTATGCAGAGACACTCACACAGAGGTCTGTGTGTGTTGTTTTACCCTCCTTAAAAAGAGCTCCTCGTGTCTATGCCATTGACCTACAACACTGTGGAACTCTATTATTTTTCTGTATTCGAACTTTTCTTATTACCTTAAAAACAGGATCTGTCAAATAAAACTGTTTGCTCTCAGCTTGATTGTTTCAGCTACACTAAAGCATGTTAAATTGTCAAAAATGGGGGGTGGGGGGGTGGGTCTTTGCAGATATTCCCCAAAACAACAGAAAAGACCACAGATTACACCAGGCCAACCAATGCTACAAGGCTCACCTTTTCCAGGGATTCAGGCAAGTCTGTTTGTACCAGGTTAGGTACTTGTACTGAGCTGACAACTTCCATGTGGAAATATTTTTAACTCCCTGTTTTTGTGTGATGACTTCCTTCGATTTCTTTTTCCCCCCTCATTTTTCTCCCCAATTGCACCCAGCCAATTACCCCACTCTACGGAGCCATCTTGGTCGCTGCTCCACCCCCTCTGCCGATCCAGGGAGGGCTGCAGACTACCACAAGCATCCTCCGATACATGTGGAGTCGCCAGCCGCTTCTTTTCACCTGACAGTGAGGAGTTTCACCGGGGGGGGGGGCGTAGCCCGTGGGAGGATCACGCTATTCCCCCGAGTTCCTCCTCTGCCCCTGAACAGGTGCCCCGATCGACCAGAGGAGGCGCTTTTGAAGCGACCAGGACACACACCCAAGTCCGGCTCCCCCCCTCCCGCAGACACGGCCAATTGTGTCTGTAGGGACGCACAACCAAGCCGGAGGCAACACGTGGATTCGAACAGGCGATTCCTGTGTTGGTAGGCAACGGAATAGATCGCTACGCTGCCCGGATGCCCGACTATGATTTCTTTTTGATTTCCTTTTGTCTTAAAAGTGTTCATTACAGTGAACATTTGTGAATATTACGTTTGGTCATGTAAAACGTGTGCATTGTATGTACGATAAAACACACTTGTAAGAATCCCAAGACCCCGTGTTAAGAGTAACCTGAGCTCACACCAGGACTGTTTTCTCTTACAAGGGGTATTTACAGGATCAGCAGTTCATGTGAGGTAAACATGAGGACATAGTATTGTGTTGCAGTGGTGGATACTTGCTGAATGCTCAAAACTAAGATACTTGCCATCATACTTTGTGTAACCTCACTGGGCCTTTCTGTATGCTACAGATGAACACAATAAATAAATAAAAATAAAAAAGTAAGTCATACTGCCTGCAGTGCCCCACCATGTTTTCCTCACATCAAGGTTAAGTAAGCAACGCTTCGATTTTATACAAATGTATAAGTAGGCCAAATCAGTCGAGTGAAGCCCGGAGGCAGGAGAACCCCCACAGTCCTCAGGGTATCAGCACCCCAGACAAAGCTCAACTTTGCATAGACCCTCCAGTGGACTCCGGTCTGGAGCCTGGCCAGCCACAGCCAGCAGCAGAGAGGAAGATGGAAGGAAGAAAACCTCAAATCCTGTGGCCCAAGTCCAGCCAGAAGATTGAGTGGGAGACCATCAACTCTGACCTTGTCCTCTTACTAGAAGGTCAAAAGGGAACAGTTGAAAGAAAACTGGAGAACATGGGAGCCATCATTTACAGCTATGGTGTAGACAGATTTGGGGTAAAGGAGAAGATACCCAGTAGGCAGAAAGACCCGTCAACCCAGCCCAAATCCAGGAGACAGTGGGAAATTGACAGGTTGGTGAAGGAGAGAAGACAACTGAGGAAGCAGTGGAGGAAGGTCACAGAGGGAGAGAGGGTTGGGCTTGACGCACTGCAGGCTGAAATAAAGCAGCGTTTGACAAAGCTGCGAAGAGCAGAACACCTCAGACGACAGCATAAGAGGAAAGAATGGGCTAGGACTTGTTTCTACAGCAACCCTTAGAGCTTTGTCAAGAGCCTTTTTGACAGCAAGAAAAATGGGAGCCTTAGAGTTCCCATACAAGATCTGGAAGAGCACCTAAAGAAGACCTACTCTGATGTCCGGAGACATGAGCCAGTCACCATCCCGGATGACATGCCACCAATTCACCCACCTGACCACCATATGGACACAAGACCCCCCACATGGAGCGAGGTGGAGAGGACGGTAAAGCAGGCAAGATCGATGTCAGCTCCTGGGCCCAATGGTATTCAGTGTAGACTCTATAAGAACACTCCTGGAGTCCTGAAATACCTCTGGAAGCTGATGAAAGTGGCATGGCAGAAAAGAGTCATACCCAGGGCATGGCGAAGAGCAGGAGGCATTCTGATCCCCAAGGAAAACAACTCTTCCTGCATCAGCCAGTTTCGCCAGATCAGCCTTCTTAATGTAGAGGGAAAGATATTTTTTAGTGTGATTGCCCAAAGGCTCTCCACATTCCTGCAAAGAAACAACTTTGTCGATACATCAGTGCAGAAAGCCAGGATCCATGGCTTCTCAGGATGTCTGGAGCATGCTAATATCATCTGGCACCAGATACAAGCTGCCAAGAAAGAACGGAGAGACCTGCACGTGGTTTTCTTAGACCTTGCCAACACTTCTGGATCAGTTCCTCACAAGATCCTGTGGACGGCGTTTGATTTTTTTCCATGTCCCCAAAAATATCACAGAGTTGGTCAAGACCTATTTTCAGGATCTCCAGTTCTGTGTTACAACACAGAACACCACCACCACTTGGCAACATCTGGAAATGGGCATTATGGCGGGCTGCACTATTTCCCCTCTGGCGTTCACCATGGCAATGGAGCTCGTTATCCGTGCATCTCGATGGGTGGTGGGAGGCGAAAGGTCCAGGAATGGCCTGCGTCTTCCACCAATCCAGGCATACATGGATGACTTGACCACCATAGCAACAACAAAACCATGCACCAGGCGCCTGCTGCAGAAACTCCAGGAGAACATCATGTGGGCACGAATGGAGTTTAAACCAAGTAAATCTCGCAGCATCTCCATTGTCAAAGGCCAACTAGCAGATGAACGGTTCTGCATTAGTGATCAACCAATCCCCACAGTCCGGGAGAAGCCCATCAAGAGCCTCGGACGGTGGTACAATGCAGACCTCAAAGACACCCAGCAACTGGAGCAACTTCGCCAGGATACAATCAGTGGCCTCAGGCAAATCAACAACACTGCACTGCCCGGGAAGTTGAAGCTTTGGTGCTTTCAGTTTGGGCTGCTACCCTGACTCATGTGGCCAATAACCATGTACGAAGTCTCACTATCTCATGCCAATCGCTTGGAGAGGCTAGTGAACTCGCAGGTGAGGAAGTGGCTTGGACTGCCAAGGTGCCTCAGCAGTGTTGGACTCTACGGCAATGGAGCCCTCGCACTGCCAATTTCCAGCCTGGTTGAGGAATTCAAATGTGCCAAAGTGAGGCTGGACATGTCCCTCACAGAATCCCGAGACCCAGTAGTGAGAGGAGTTGCTCCAACCCTAGCAACAGGGAAGAAATGGACCCTGGCTGCAGCTGTACTGGAGGCAAAATCTGCCCTCCGCCACCGAGACGTAATAGGCCATGTTCAACAAGGTAGAGGCGGCCTTGGCCTGGGAATAAAAACACCTACCTGGCAAAAGGCAACTACTACCGAGCGGCGAACTATGGTGGTTGAGGAGGTTCGCCGACAGGAAGAAGCAGCCAGATGTGCTAAAGCCGTAGCACAAGCCAAACAGGGTCGCTGGATGAGGTGGGAGGGTGTTGAAAAGAGGAAACTCACATGGAGGGCGCTCTGGAGCATGGAATCAAACAGGCTGAGTTTCATCATCAAGGCCACATATGATGTCCTGCCCTCTCCCATAAATCTAAATCTCTGGTTTGGAGAGAATCCATCTTGCTCCCTGTGTACAGCCCCAGCAACCCTCAAGCATATCTTGGTTGGCTGCAAGACCAGCCTTACCCAAGGCAGATACACCTGGCGACACAATCAGGTGCTCAGGTGCTTGACAGCCGAACTCGATTGCAAGAGGGTTTCCATCAATGCCCAACCCTTCAACAACCAGGAAGGGCCCCGGCAGATCCAGCTTTCATTCGAGAGGGGGATAAACTGAAGGCCAATCCTTCACTTTCCAACTTAGGCTCACTAAACTCAGCCAGGGATTGGGAAATGCGAGTGGACTTAGGCCAGAAGCTCATCTTCCCGACAGAGATCGCAACAACCACCTTGCGACCAGACCTCGTCCTCTGGTCCAATTCTAACCAGCTCGCTTACATTTTGAGCTGACAGTCCCCTGGGAGGATGCAGTCAATGAAGCGTACGAGCGTAAGAAGCTGCGGTACGCCAACCTAGCAGCTGAAGCAGAGGACAGAGGCTGGAAGGTGAAGGTGCGCCTTGTGGAGGTGGGTTGTAGGGGCTTTGTTGCCAGCTCCACAGCAAAACTCCTGAGGGAACTAGGAGTCAGGCCCATAGGAGAGTGATCAAAGAGCTAGCCAACACTGCTGAGAGGACTAGCCACTGGATCTGGCTCAAAAGGAGAGACGCCGTCTGGGCTGCCAGGGTGAACAGCTAACCACAGGTCACACACCCAGGACCGATCAACCTGTGGTGGGCCTGCCTCAGCGGAGGGTGTCTTGTGATAAAAGGCCGAAACACCCTGTGATGCTGAGGTACACAACTGATGATGTGTCCTGGTGGTGGCAATGTCACCTTGGCAGACATCTCCAGTTTGATCTCCACTGAATCTGTTGCAGTGCAAACACTAGGGATTTTAACAACCAGTCCTTTTTTTGAATCAAATGAATGAAGGAATAAAAGACACTGGGTCTGTTTGAATCACACATTTCTTGTGGGCATACTTTTTCAAATGTCCATTTGTTTTCTTTATCGCCTCTGAATGTTCTTAGCTGTCAATGATTTACAACTTAAAGAGCCATCATAATACCAGTTCAAGTCTTTAAAAGTATTCCTCTGGTTACAGGAGGACGCTATGTTCAATATTACACATTATATTTGCTAACTATTCAAATTCTGTAGCTTGTGTGTGTTAGTGTGAGTAATGTGAGTCTATAATTAACTTCAACACAACCCAATTAAGGCTATTTCCCCCCCAAGCTTAGTGGAGCTTATCCCTCTAGACGACTTACAACTCTTAGAAACTAAACCCTACACACACACACACACTCACGAAAACATCTCTCGCGCACACATAAACACACACTCACGAAAACATCTCTCACGCACACACGCGCGCACACACAAACACACACTCACGAAAACATCTCTCACGCACACACACACACGTCTCAACTCTTTTTTTCTCACTCATTGGTTCACGCTTCACCACTAATATGATCCTAAGGACAACTTTTAACTTTACCTTATTTACATCAGTTTTTTTGTCCTTTGGATTTTCCGCTAAGGTTGACTCACTCAGACCTTTCTTTACTTGCAAGGAGCCAGGAGAGATGTGGAATACAAACTGCGCCGTTGAGGATAGGCATAAAGATACAAAAGCAAAATAACAAACACGACATCGAGGTGGAGGTTAATGTACTGGTCTTGTTTTCTCGCCGAATGCCTGTAAAATATTGTAACGTGCATGGATATGTAGACACGTTGGTCCTTGACTAACGGGTCGGACCCTTTAGTCGACTGGTTACCGTTGTCGCTTGCGGAGTGAAAAACCCGTGTTCGCGTCCCGGCTGTGGCGGTTCCCGGACGCGATATTATGAACCCTACATAGCCCTCGCCAAAATCCCGTACCCTGTCCCAAATCTCGCGAACGGACGCCGGATTTCCGCTGCGTTGCTAAGGAAACAATCAACTATCAACTCGGTGCGAAGCAAAGCTAACGTTAGCTACCTTCAATTTTGTAATTTTGTATTTTTCGCAATTTTGGACAGCTGGCTGCTTTTGTAATTTTGGACTGCTGGCTGTCAACAACAGAACGGAGGTAAGTAACGTTAGTTGTCTGAAAATGAACATATATCTAATAAATAGACTTTCTCACATTTAAGAAAGCTGATCAGTAAGTTGTTACCTGTGTATAAAAAGCAATCTCACTATTTACCAGCTAGCTAACTTACTGCACAAGTAGAGTTGACTTTGTGAAGGAAAGTGAGGTTTAACATGCCAAAACGCGCACTCCAGATGAACTTCCCCTCGCTGCACACCCATAAGTCCCTTCCTATCTCTCTCGCCCCCTCTCTCTCTCTCGACCCGCACGCACGCGCGCACGCACGCACGCACACACACACACACACACACACTTTCTGTCTGCTCATCCCCTACTTCCTTTTGCTTTACAGAAATGGCAGATATTCTTTGCTGTCAGATTTGCAAGCCCACTCAGATTGCAGAGGAGAAAGCAAAAGAGCTCGAGGTTAGGTGCAAGTATTTTTTAAGAGTAGTGTAGTGTAATAAGCTGACACTTATTTAAAGATGAACCAACAAAACATTTGAAAATATTCGTTTTGATTGTTTTGCTCACCATGTTACCCCATATTGTGGCAGTCATAATTCACTGTTGTTACCGTATTGATTTGCCACAGTCCAAATCTCATCTTTACACTGCTATCTCGAACCCACTCGCCATTTCATGCAGTCATATCTGTCGATTGGCAAAGCCTTTTACAAATTGATTCGGACTCACCCCAGGATTAGGATGTCTTCTTCATTTCTGTCACGGTTTCAAGGTGACTTCAAAGTGACTGTTTATCAGCATTCCCCCTCCCAAAAATCTGAATTGTGTTCAGAAGTCAACTCATTTCACCCAGGAGGCACTTAGAATTAAAACTCCCACCTTGCAAGAGAATCACAATTCGGATTTTTGGGAGGGGAAATGCTGATAAACAGTCGCTGGAGTCAATAATAAACTGCGGATTACCTTGAATCCGTGACGGAAATGAAGAAGACATTTGTCCTGTGGCTAGTCAATACAGTAAAGACAGTGAATTATGACTGCCACAATATGGGGTTGTTCACCATGTATTGACTTTATCATATGGGTGACAGAAAGTGTTGCCACCTGGATATTCCCACATCATTTGTGAGGTAGGAGAGGAGGAGAGAGTGAGGCTGAAGGTCAGGATTTGTAAATTAGAGGATGTGGAGGACTGGTTTTCTGCCTTTGAGAGTTCGTCAACCATCACGTGGAGGAAGGCCAGAACTTACCCTGAGTCAGGGAAATATAACACATACAAAGTAAGTGTAGAATGGAAGGGTAGCAATCTTGAGTTTCTGCATTGTTTGACAGTTTGAGGGCAGTTTGAGGGCACAGTTTGAGGGCAAAGTTTGAGGGCATCCAAAGACAGTCTTCCTTTTCCAATACTGACTTGCTAGTATAGTATTGGACTTGTGGACTTGGGCGTAGGTTTGATATGGTCACAAAGGAGGAGGAGGAGGAGGGGAGAGGGGGATCAAGGGAGAGGATGGGTGTTGTTTCCCTTGCCTCCCCCCATTCCCTCCCCTCCATAGCAAAACGTATGGAACCAAACCTAGGCCCAAGTCCACAAGTCTATACTAAGTCAGTATTGGAAAAGGCCAAGTGTGTCTCAAACAATAGAGAATTACAAGCAGAATGATAATTGATTATTTTACAGGTTGATTACAGATGTCAACACAAGACACACTGCTCCGGGCCCAAGGACACACGCTGTCCTGCCACCATGACTGTGGTCCTGAAAAGGAGTACAGAGGACAGGAGGTCAAGGTAAATTTTGTTTGTGTTTGTGTGTGTGTGTGTTCTGTATGTGGGTGCATGTGGGTGTCATGTGTCTCTGTGTCTCTCTCTACGTGCCTGTGTCTGTGCATTTATGTCTGACTGTCTGTGTTTCTGTCCCTCTCTCTCTGTATGTGTGTGTGTGAGTTTGTGTGTGTGTCTATAATGTTCTCACTCACTAGTAGATATTAAACGGCAATATGTAGGTTATCCCTTGAAAAAAAGTTATTTGATTGTTTATGGACCACTATAATGTAATGTCTAGTCAAAAAGTCCAAATATAATCAGGATAGTAGTAAGTAAAAACTGCAGACCAAAACATTTGGATACAGTATGCATACGTCTTACACTGTACTTCTCTCCTGCCTACTCAAGATCAACAGATCGTCATTTGGGGGAAGGGTACCTGCTTCAGGTGAAATGGAACAACAACCACAACCACCTTCTTATTAGTGCGGATGCTCTAAGGAAGAGAGATGTTTCCAAAGAGACAGTGGAGCGTTTTAGTGACCTTTTCCAACAAGGCCACTCCCCCTCATCTGCCCTTGACACAATAAAATATGACCTGCAGGAGGAGAAAGGTGACGACTATTTTCTGGTGGCTGCAGATCGGTCAATTGTTCCTGACCCTGGGTTTTGCTACAGGTAAGAGACCATGTTTAGAGACCATGTGAAGTTGCTTTCAGGACGATGCAATTTGCAGGTCACTGTCCACTGTCACCAAAACCCGGCCGGAGCTTCCAGCTGGCAGATTTGTACTATGGGAGCAGTCACCTGCATGTGGGCACCAATCAAAGGGTCGCCCCACAAAAATATTTTTTGGAGGTTTTAGCGCAGGATGCTGGGGTGGAGAGCCCTCCAGAGCTGGCCAAGTGTATGGAGGAAAGAGAAGATTGAAAAAAACGTTAGCAAACTTGTCTGAGGACGACCTAATGAATGAATTCAATCGGAAGAAAATATCAAAACGATCAAAAGCAAACAAACTGATTGACCATTTTCAACGGATGTCTTTGTTTTTCGTCACAGGCTGTACTACAAAATCTTCGCAAAGGCCTATGGAGTTCCCTCAGGCGAAGGGATGGCTGTGGATCTTCAAAAAAGATTAGACGCCATCAACCAGGAGCACGGTGGCAGATGTGCTCAGATGGAGGTAAAGGATGGACAGCTCATAGTGGCCATTTGTACACCCGTTATGCAGCGCGTCCATGCAGCAGTCCAGCAGAGCGGAGAGCTAGTCTTTGTCGATTCCTCAGGGAATTGTGACCGGGAGAACCATCGCATTTTCTTGCTGATGACACACTGTGCCGCAGGGGGGGTCCCTTTAGGTGTTCTCATCACAACATCTGAAAATACACCAACGCTGCAGGCTGGATTCACTCTACTCAAAGGTCTTCTGCCACCAGACGGCTTCTTTGGACGTGGCATGGAGGGCCCCCAGACCATCATGACGGACGACTGTGATGCCCTCCGCCAGTCCCTCCATGCCACCTTCCCGACATCCAGGCTGCTGCTCTGTACATTCCACCTGCTGCAGGCAATGTGGCGTTGGCTTTGGGACAGCCACAATAAGATTGTCAAAGAGGACCGACCCCAGCTGTTGACCGAGTTCAGGCGCCTGGTGTATGTGAGCACGGAGGGGGAGCTGTCTGCTGCATATGCTGAGTTGAACAATGGGATTCTCGCTAAAAAATACCCAAACTTCCTCAAGCATGTGGCAAAGGTATGTGATTTTAGAAAATAACAATACAATTAGGGATCCCACCGATATATTAATTTGGCCAGTATCGATATCAGCCGACATTTACTAAAAATACTGGTATCGTTTTTTTAGCTACTTCTCTTTAGTTGCCGATGCTGTCAACCGATACCAGCAATTGATTCATGATGGAAAAAGAAATCCATGATGAAGCACATTATTGGTTACCAAGGCTTGACCATTCACTTTTTTTAGTGTCTCTGTTAATTGGAAGCAGATTTCCAAGAGAATAGATATCGGCGTTGGTCTTGTCAGATATTTATCTTCAGGCATCGCTATTGGCAGGGAAAAAGTGGTATCGTGGCATCCCTAAATACAATATTTATTCAATTGGTTGCACTTTAAAGTATTTTTTATCAGTGTCACAAATTATGTATGCTACTCATGTTTATAAGTGTGGTCTGTAAGCTTATTGTTACTTTCTAGGTGTATGGGAGACGCGAGGAGTGGGCCCTGTGCTTGCGCACACATCTAGTTACTCGTGGGAACAACACAAATAATTATGTCGAGAGTGCCATGAAGGTTATCAAAGACAACATGCTGCACAGGCTTAAGGCCTACAATCTTTCCCAACTGGTTGACTTTATGGTGACCCGGTTCGAGGACTATTACATCAGGCGCCTCACTGATTTTGCCAACAACAGGGTGGTCAGGCGGCAACCAAGGCCATCTACCTCAGATGTGGACTGCCAGAGAATCACACGGGTAAGGCACATTGCATACTTGCAGGACAGTTTGTAGCATTCTTACCCTTATTCTGTCTGCAGGTCACAGTTAACTATACCTTGCCGAACGGGGTCTGTCTCGGAAGTACTGTCGGCAGCCCATATATGGGCAGCGCACAGCACAGGTGCACTGTCACACTAAAATGTGAACGCTGGAGCTGCGACACTCATCTAACCAATGCAATCACAAGCAACAAACCCGTTGGGAAAATAAACAATTTCTTACTCACCCAAAATAAACACATCCATAGAGATAGGAAGGTCTACTTTATAAGATTCAATCAAAAATGAAGGGGGGAGATAGAGGGGATTACACGCGGGACATGCACTGAGCTGGAATCAAATCTGGGCCGCCGCAACGCTCTTGTTTTGTGGAGCTATGTGTGTTCCCATGTAATTTGGTGCACCCTTATTAATTGTTTCTTTTACTTTACAAAAATAGGAGGACGACACCAACTTCACTGTCCCCAGTGGATCAGGTACCACCTGGTACCATGTGAACACATCACTGAGTGTGTGTACGTGTGCTGTTGGGGTGACCGGTGCAAACTGCAAACACCAAAATGCAGTTGTTTGTACATTCAATGTCAACGAGGCAATACCGGCAACCAGTACACCTCAACTGCGGAGAATGTTCCACGAGATTGCCTCTGGTGAGATTCCATGTTTTTGATGTCTGGTTTGCATACGTCATGGTACAAGATATGAAAGTATGTTCACATCAGGGTCAATGAAAATCGAATTGCATGTCAAAAGGGGCTTCAATGAATCAAATTAACCATTCACTATTGACTTATTTCAGATTTCAGTTAGATTTAACATCAACTTCTTTCTTATGAACCGATACGTCAACAATTGTCATTCCTGCTTGCCAAACTTTCAATTTCGTGATACTGAATGTCGTTTTGAGATTGAAGTGAACATTTTGGTAATGACAACCCTAACCCTTATTCCCAAAGTGTTAATGTGTTTTTTGTGGCAGTAGATGTATTGTACTCTGAAACAAATTTATTTGCCACACAGGCAGACCCACTCCAGAGCACTGGTTTGAAAGTCTGGCCTTTCAAACGCCTGTGATGGGTGAGTACAAACATTGTAAAAGGGGAACACAAGCCAATCCAATGGACCTCTCTCAAAAGAGCCTAATCGCTGACTCCAGATGAGGGGAGACAACCTGTCAGTCTACCTAAACAACACACTGACAGCTTGCCTCATGATCTGGGGTCAGACCTTGTGGGTCGTCCATTAATTGATAAAACATGGTTTGATTGTTACCACTAGAGGCCACCAGAGGGGAGAAGGGAACTGGGGAGGATAACGTGATCTTCTACAAAATCGCGGGGGAAAACATATAAAAATGTTTGATAACTTGATTGATAAAGTTTTGTTTAGAACTTTAGAAAAAAGTTCATTTAATAATTTAATCTAATTCCCCCACTAGAAGAACACCTTGGAGATGGAGATTCTGCTGGGACTGCTCCGACCCTCTCAGGTGAGATCAGGAGGTAACATAGTGATTGGGAGAGTGGGAGACATTATATAGATAGGCCAGGCATGGGCACTTGCACGAGTGCCATAGCCTGAAGCATTGATTCTCAAGTGGGGGTACGCGTACCCCTTGGGGTAGTAGAGTCTTAGTCTAATGTCACGCACCTGCAAGCAGTGCGCAGCGCAGCAGCAGTAACGGGAGGTGCTTGTGTCTTACAGCCAAGACAAAGGCGCAGCTGGGCTAAAAGAAAAACAGCCCATAAGGCTGTCACTCAGGACAAGCTACCTACATGAAAGACAGACACGTGTGTCTCCAGGCTGTTTCAATAAAGGCTGTCCAGTGAATGTTGCAGATGAAAAAGTTTGCATTTGCATCAAAGGGCAGTAACCGTGTCTTTTACACTTTAGGGACATATATTTGAGATTGGTCCCATTCAAAAAAGTGTAAAATTATTCGCAATTCTTAACTGTGCTGGATGACAATTCACTCCGGGCATTATCCCTTACATAATATCTACATTTTGCCACTTCCTGACAGGCGAACCACCCTCACATCAAGATGAGGCATCTGATGCTACCTATGAAGCTACTAGCAGCTCAGTAGCTGGAACAAGTAAGGTCACAACTAATCCTCAGATCCTATCGCTACCCTTGACTGATACTCAGCATCAAATTAATTACCATTTAATCTATCTAGGCACATCAGACACAGAGGACCTGAAGAGGCAGCTGGATGACTTTGTTGGAGACCTGAAAAGGAAGTTGGAGGAGGATGAGAGCTACAGCGCACCTGTTAAGGCTTTTCTGTCCACTTTCTCAAAGCTCCACACAGACTCAGCCATCCAGTCTGCTTTGTTCTCCATAGGGAAAGCACCACAAGCCCAACCGATGGGACGGAAGAGACCAAGGGGTTTCCTCCAAACAACCACCACAATAGGTGTCCAACCTACAGCGGTGAGACGAAGAAAGACCCCTTTGGGTGGGAGGAGAAGCCTTGGAGCCGGCCGGCCCCCAAAAAGCTCTAAGAAGGAGCACGGCTACCACAAGAAGGGAAGAGCAAAGCCCGCACCTCACAATCTTTCCTTCTGTGTCCAAGAAAACAGTGCCTTAGGGAAGACACACTGAGGGCCATATGCATGCACATGATAGAGTGATATACTGTACATCCAGTCTCCTTTATAAATGCACTAGCAACCTAATGATTTTTTTCTCTCTTTTTAGAGAAATATTGTAATTGAGCACAATTTGCTGGTAGATTGTTCACTTATGTTCATGTTTTAGCTTAATATCCCATTAGAAGTATCCAACTATTTTAGTACTATTTCCCATAAGGAATACCCAACTACTGTAGATGCCTCATAGAGGTTAGAGCCTATGACAGACTCACACCCATAACACGAGCATGTTGTCAATAGATTTTTTTTAGCAGTTAAAAAGGACAAGTGATACTTGGTAAAGTGCTTGCTTTTGTTTCTAATATGAATAATAGTAATAACTACCGTATTTTCAGGTGTATAAGTCGCACCGGTGTATAAGGCCAAAATATTTTCATATATAAGTCGCACCTGTGTATAAGTCGCAGGGCCTGGCAAACTATGTAAAAAGGTGCGACTTATACACCGAAAAATATGGTAACTATATTGATTCAGCAATAGCACTTTCCAGTGACCAATGACGTACAAATGGACCTCCATGAACTGATTTGTGTCAGGTACCTGGGTGTTGAAGGTTAAAAAAAAGCTATAGCTTTCCACATATTGGCTCAGCTCAGCTCAGCCCTGTTCTTAGCTTTGTGCAGAAGCTCCTCTACTCCCTAAAAGGAAATGGGCTCCATTGCTTGGGCGCAGGTCCTATAGCTCAAAACTATGGTTTCTTGAGGAACCCCAGGGACTCCTTGCCATTAGAATGGCAATCTAGGTTGGTGACGGTGTTATTTGAATTCATCTATTTGAAAAAGAGCTTGAGAACAAAAACGGTTGTTGGGCCCTGAGCCCCTATTGGCGGAGGTCCAGTCCCATCGTAAGGAGTCATGTTAAGACATAAGGGGCTGGCTTATCTGTCTGGCCAGACAGATTCCCTGTTCCATCAGGGAACAAAGTGTTAAGTTGCGAGATCCCAGCAGACTAGTCGCACATGATAGTGTGATATACTGTACATCCAATCTCCTTTATAAATGCAGTAGCAACCTAATTATTTTTTTTCTCTCTCCTTTTAGAATTGTAATAATACAGTCAAAATTGTAATAAATTTCATGAAATCCATGGCGTGTCTTCTTTAAAGGGGAATTTCAATTTTTAAGACCCTGGACCCTATTTTTAGATCTGCTTTTATCTAAATGAATGGTGGTATTTTCAATTATTGCAGTCGCTCCTGTCGAGAGTGAGGGGTCGCCAAAGTTAGTAAATTTCTCCCCCTAGTGGCAAAATAATAATTAAAATGGCAGTCTTATGTGCTCTCCTCTGTTCATGATCCTCATTGCTCATTGAAACTTGAGTAGTTTCGATGTCTGATACTTCATTACTTTTACCCAAGTAGCCTATAGCTTTTCAGCAGGCCTTCTTTATACAACACTGTGCACTATACACTATAGGCCTAGGCTAATAGTAGAAAATGTAAACTTTCTGGTAAATGAAGTGAAAGACATGACTAGGATGTTTGTCTTATGATTTAAGTGTTTGCCCTGAAAACGAAATTAAGCAGGAAGTCTAGATTATTTTTGGTTTTGATAAAATAATCAAAATATTAAGTTACATAACTTATGAATCGTCTAAAAAGTGAACCATGGGGTTGAAATTATGATTGTGAGGGAAAGAATAGCCTTAAGTTGACTAACCTAACAATTTTAGGTTACAAGGTCTGCCTCTGCTCCTTGGATACGTTATTGGTATTATATTAATGTTGATTGTGGATAACTTAGACAGGTTAAATTGTGGGTGTACAGCGTTTCCTTGATGAGCGCTAACCCCATAACAACATATTTTCGCGTTGCTACGGTGGCGCACACGTGACAAAGCCAGAAACGGGATTTTGGCGAGGCCTATGTAGGGTTCATAATATCGCTTCCCGGACTGCCCCCCGAATTCGCTACAATATTTGTCTCTTTGAACTCACACACGCCTCCACTGTTGCGGTAGTCAACCATCGACCATATATCCTTCGGGACGTGTGGTACAGTAGACCAACGGCTCAGTGATCCCGCTCAGCGGCTGGAGATGGTTTACCTGCCGTCTCTATAATATTGTGTCACAATCGTACGGAGATGCTGAGAAATGTCGACACCTTTATGCTGCCAATGAAGATGGCAAGGTAATAATAATAATAATAATAATAATAATAATAAATTAAACTTATATAGCGCTTTCCTACTACTCAAAGTCGCTTTGTAATAGACGGGGTGAAACAAGACGACAGATAAACATAGCACAGACATACTGGGGTGGATGGGAAGGGGGGCTACGAGAGGGAGGAGCGGCAGCCACACACGACGCCAGCAGTACTCTCCCACTTGGACAGATGCAAAAGGGAAAGAAAAACAAACATCATAAATCACATAAATCACAGATGAAGTCTGAAGAGGTGAGTCCTGACCAATGACCTGAATGTGGGCAGACCGCAGCAGTGTCCGATGCGCTTGGGGAGGGAGTTAGGGAGAGAGTTGAGGGAGGGGGAAAGTACTGGCTGGGTAAAAACTATCAAATGTTGCCTGTTATTTGACAAGTTTCCATTTTGGCCAGGAAAGGATACAGACTTTTCGCCACAGTTAAAAAAAAAAAAGAAAGAAGAAGCAGCAGCATATCGGAGCGTCCATGTGGCGTGGCGGTCTATTTCGTTGCCTACCAACACGGGGATCGCCAGTTCGAATCCCCGTGTTACCTCTGGCTTGGTCAGACGTACTTACAAGCACATGCATGACTGCGGGTGGGAAGCCGGATGTGGGTATGTGTCCTGGTCGCTGCACTATGCCTCTCTGGTCGGTCGGGGGGAGGGGGAACAGGGAGAATAGCGTGATCCTCCCACGCGCTACACCCCCCTGGCGAAACTCCTCAATGTCAGGGGGAAAGAAGCGGCTGGAGACACCGCATGTTTCTAAGGAGTCATGTGATAGTCTGCAGCACTCCCCGTCTCGGCAGAGGGGGTGGCGCAAAGCCCGGGATGGCTCGGAAGGGTGGGGTAATTCGCCCTTCGCTAAGCCACGCCCCCGAAACGCAGACTGGCCAGTCACAGCGCAGCATAGGACAGGCTCCGACATTTTCATGGCGGCCCTTCGTTGACTCCAGTGCAAAAGTTTCAGATTGTCTTCATTTTCGAGCTGGTTTTGTGGACTTTTAGCTAGTTATGGTTAAACGTTGTACCCGGGGCACTTGTAACCGTGACCCTCGTTACCCGGAGAGGTTGGAAGGAGATGTACGTTTTTCCCCCTTTCCAAAACCAAAATCAAACCCTGAAAAGTGTAGGCTGTGGATAAAGCTATGTGGACGTCCTCAAATCCAGTTGAACTCCTCAAAGATCAGCAAGCACAGCTTTGTCTGCTCCAAGGTAAGTAATTACTTTTATTAACCGTAAAATAATGTTATGCTGCTGCTAGCAGATGTTAGCTTGTTAACCTGAATTATCATAAGGTACGTAAGGTACGGTATCGTAAGGTACGTTTGGGCCTATGGCCTAGTAGCCTAGTAACTTCACTGGATCCGCTCAATCCAGTGAAGTTTGATGACATGGCGAGAGATTTCCCCTTTGCGGCATTTGAGTATCTAAAGAAAGGCTATGGGCATTTCTTTCATTCAGACAGGTTGAGGCAGAGTTGCAAGTTCTGTACTCAGACAGGGGGCTTCATACCAACAAAGGCAAGCTGTGTGACCTCATAGCTGTTTTAAAAAACCACTGAGCTGGACAGGGCAATGCCACAGGCTTATCAGCTCATGTGCTTAATTTGCAACAATTGGAATAACATCAGCTGGTGTGGAGAGGAGCTTTTCATGTCTGAAGCGTCCAAAGACATACACAAGGAATACCACGGGGCAGGAACGACTTCGAAACTTGGCAGTGCTAGCAATTGAGAGGAGAATAATCAAGTCATTGGAAAAAAAACCTTGCTGGTATGACAGAGTGATTGACCACTTCACCAAGAAAAACAGGAGGATAGAATTAATTTACAAGGTGAGAGTGAGATTAAATATAATTGCTTGTATGTAATTCTGATTTTGTATTTGTTGATAAGTATGACTATTGATTCATTGCAGTTATTACATATAACTTACAAGGACCGGACTTTTGTTTGTATTTTGATATTTATGAGGACTGATCCAAATTCTTTGCAGGTTGATGCTGTTAAAAGCGGAAACCCATTCATCAGCAGCTGCGGGGTTGGAATTTCTGTTTACTGTCAGATCCTATAACCAAAGCGAGAGCTGTGTCCGCATTCTCAGCACAAAGTCAAACATGTTTTCGGTAGGTGTCAGACTAGAGATATTCATGGACAAGATCTCAAGGCACAGCCAAATTGAGGAGTGTGTCTGTTTTGGGAACCTCAGAATTGCATCTCTGCTCTTAGCAGATGATGTGGCTTTGACGGCTTCATCAGAATGTGACCTCCAGAGCGCACTGGGGCGGTTTGCTGCTGAGTGTGAAATGGCTGGGATGAGAGTCAGCACCTCCAAGTCTGAGGCCATGGTTCTCTACTGGAAAATGGTGGATTGCCCCTTCTGGGTTGGGGATGAGTTGTTGCCTGAAGTGAAGGAGTTCAAGTATCTCGGGATCTTGTTCATGAGTGAGCGTAGGATGGAGCGGGAGATTGACAGGCGGATTGGTGCAGCATCAGCAGTAATGCGGACGTTGTACCGGACCGTTGTGGTGAAGAGGGAGCTGAGCCGGAAGGCAAAGCTCTCAATTTACCAGTCAATCTTCATTCCAACCCTCATGGTCATGAGCTTAGGGTAGTGACCAAAAGGGTGAGATCACGGATACAAGCGGTTGAAATGAGTTTCCTCCATAGGGTGTCTGGGCTCAGCCTTAGAGATAGGGGGAAGAACTCGAACATCTGGAGGGAGCTCAGAGAGAGCTGCTGCTCCTTCGCATCAAAAGGAACCAGTTGAGGTGGTTCGGGCATCTGATTAGGATGCCACCTGGGCACCTTGCTTTGGAGGTTTACCGGGCATGGCCAACTAGGAGGAGACCCCAGGGTAGACCCAGAACTCCCTGGAGGGACTACATGTCCAATCTGGCCTGGGGACACCTTGGGATCCCCCAGGAGGACCTGGAGGGCATTGCTGGGGAGAGGGATGTCTGGAGTGCCCTACTTAGCTTGCTGCCACTGTGATCCGACCCCGGAGAAGCAGCTGATGAATGAATGAATGAATGAATGAATGAATGTCAGATCCTCCCATTGACAACACAGGAAAACTCAAAATTTATATATTATGATCTTTCTGAAGACAGAAGAGGTTGCAAGTGCACATTTTTGTTACTTTATATGCACCATTAACAAATAAGTCAAGTCAATTTTATTTGTATAGCCCAATATCACAAATTATAAATTTGCCTCAGCGGGCTTTACAGCAGCATAATATCCTGTCCTTAGACCTCAAGAAAAAGGGTGATGTGGAGAACTGTAGCAACTACAGAGGTATAAAGTTGATCAGCCACAGCATGAAGATTTGGGAAAGAGTTATAGAAGCTGGGTTAAGAGGAGAGGTGGCGATTAGCGAGCAGCATTATGGTTTCATGCCACGAAAGAGCACCACAGATGCAATGTTTGCTTTGAGAATGTTGATTGAGAAGTATAGAGAAGGCCAGAAAGAGTTACATTGGGTCTTTGTAGATTTAGAGAAAGAATATGACAGGGTGCCGAGAGAGGAGGTGTGGTATTGTATGAGGAAGTTGGGAGTTGCAGAGAAGTATGTAGGAGTGGTGCAGGATATGTATGAGGGAAGTGTGACGGTGGTGAGCTGTGCAGTTTGAATGACAGATGGGTTCAACGTGGAGGTGGGATTACATCAAGGATCGGCTCTGAGCCCTTTCTTGTTTGCAGTGATGGACAGGTTGATGTTTGCGGATGATATTTTGATCTGTTGCGAGAGTAGGGTGCAGGTCGAGGAGAGCCTGGAGAGATGGAGGTATGCACTGGAGAGAAGAGGAATGAAAGTCAGTAGGAGCAAGACGGAATACCTATGCGTGAATGAGAGGGAGGACAGTGGAATGGTTAGGATGCAAGGAGTGGAGGTGACGAAGGCATATGAGTTTAAATACTTGGGGTCAACTGTCCAAAGTAACAGGGAGTGCAGTAGAGAGGTGAAGAAGAGAGTGCAGGTAGGGTGGAGTGGGTGGAGAAGAGTGTCAGGAGTGATCTGCGACAGAAGGGTACCAGCAAGAGTTAGAGGGAAGGTTTACAGGATGGTTGTGAGACCAGCTATGTTATATGGTTTGGAGACAGTGGCACTGACGAAAAGACAGGAGGCGGAGCTGGAGGTGGCAGAGTTGAAGATGCTAAGATTTTCACTGGGAGTGACGAAGAAGGGCAGGATTAGGAATGATTATATTAGAGGGACTGTTCAAGTTGGACGGTTTGGAGACAAAGCAAGAGAGGCAAGATTGAGATGGCTTGGAGATGTGTGGAGGAGAGATGCTGGGTATATTGGGAGAAGGATGCTGAATATGGAGCTGCCAGGAAAGAGGAAAAGAGGAAGGCCAAAGGGGAGGTTTATGGATGTGGTGAGGGAGGACATGCAGGTGGCTGGTGAGACAGAGGAAGACGCAGAAGACAGGAAGAAATGGAAATGGATGATCCGCTGGGAACAACACCCTAAAAAACTCTTTAACAGTGAGAAAAAATAGGAAGCAACCACAATGATAGGAAAAGAGGAGGGCTCTTTCTCTCAAGACAGAAAACGTGCAATGGAAGTTGTGTTTACACAATTTACAAAATAAAACATTGAAAGAAGATAACAATTATAAATGAATTATTAAAATACATGAAGAATATGATGAGGAGGATGCCAAGCAGTGTCCAGACGGCACTGGAACAGCCCAGGACCCAAACCACATGAGCAGCATCACCATGAGGACAAATTAAATAAATCAATTTAAAAACTAGTCACACGTCTGAGTGAGAGAAGGATACAACACTGAAACAGGATAACAAAATTTTCTGGATTTATAAGATATATAAAAAGAAAAAGTGATGAGGGGGATACCAATCAGTGTCCAGGTGATGACCACTATCACCATGGAGAGCTGGGAGGAGGACACACTGCACATGCACACAAGGGAGACTCACATCAAATCAATCACACACACAGAAGAAGAGAAAGGAGATCATTCATTCATGCATCATTCAGAGAGAGAGAGAAAAGACATGTGAGAGAAGATAACAGTTTGCAATAGTCAGTAATCTGTAGACTATAATCTCGTCAGCAGAACAGTGCTTGGTAAATTCATTGGGACAGAAGCCGACTCACCATGCAGTACAGGTTGTGAAGCATACAATTTAAAGGTAAATAATTGTAGGCTAGGGTAAAAAGATGAGTTTTAAGTTTGGATTTAAAGGACCCAACAGACTGTGATTGTCTGATGGCAGCAGGCAGGTTATTCTACAAGAACGGAGCCCGATAGGAAAAGGCCCTGCCACCAGCTGACTTCTTTTTAACTTTGGGTACACACAGGAGCCCTGTATTTTGAGAGCGAAGAGCTCAAGATGGAATGTAAGGTTTAAGGAGATCAGACAGGTAAGATGGGGCAAGCAAGCCCATTTAGGATTTTACAAGTCAGCAGAAACACCTTGAAGTCTTATCTAACATAGACAGGGAGCCAATGAAGGGAGGCAAGAATTGGTGTAATATGGTCAAATTTTCTAGTTTTGGCTAGGATTCTAGCTGCAGCATTCTGAACCATCTGAAGACTTTTAGTACTAGCATGTGGCAGACCTGAAAACAGAACATTACAGTAATCAAGTCAGGATTAAACAAATGCATATAATCAGAGTCTCTGCATCAGCCATCGACAGTAAAGACCGAATTCTAGCTATGTTATGTAAGTGAAAAAAGGCGGTCTTGACTGGGATCAAACATAACGCCAAGAATTTCGGCTGCCACACTTTGTGAAATCAGTTGTCGATTGTTATCGTTACTTGATCAAATTTTTATCTCTGTCTAGCAGGGGCCAATGACCAGCATCTCAGTTTTATTTGCATTTAAAAACAGGACATTTAGTGACATCCACATTTTCACAGCAGCCAAGCAGGCCTCTAAATTAGTCGTTTGAGTATGATTACAGCCCTTATAGGCACATACAGGTGAGTATCATCTGCATAGTAATGGAAATGTATTCCATGACTGCATATAATTTGGCCAATAGGTGAAATATAGATACAGAAAAGTAGAGGGCTGAGACCTGAGCCCTGAGGTACACCATATTTAACGGCAGAACATTTTGATGTAACATTATCATAGCGTAGCCCAAGCCTAGTGAACACTCCTCTGATATTTTATTTCTTTTGAAGGAATCCCTCCTCTGCCATGTTTCTTTTTGGGAAGTCAATTTCTTTCTGAACAAATTTATAATAATAATTCATGTAATGGAGGTGTAATTTTAAATCTTCAAAAGTTATGAGATAATCCTGACATTTTATTGTGAAAGGTATCAGGATTTTTCTCGACTGTTTCTGTGATTGACACTGAAGTGAGCCAATCAGGTGGTCCACTCCACTGAGGGGTAAAGGTTCATACAGGAGCATCTGCTGTGAGAGATTCCAGAGATCCCAGTTAACTGGGTGGCAAGCCAGACTGTGATAGTGATTTTGACTTGTGAAACGGAGCCCCTTCCTCACTCATCGTGTGGTAGGACAGACACAGACACAAATTGAATTGGGCCCAGCGACTGAAAGACTGAGCTCAAGGAAAAAAGGGTTTTCATTTGTGGGCACCTTATTATTTTAGTTTGTTATTTTGGGTAAATTGCTTTTGTCTATGTTTAAACTGGCCCTTTTGTGTAATAATATACGTGTTCATACAAATTCATTTTGGTGTATGATTCTGTTGATTGATATTCAAACCCTCAGGCTCTTGCCATCCTAGTTTCTTCTGAATTTGGTCCACATTCACATCACTGATTACCTATTCAGCTAGTTTACTACTGTAACCTATTGCTAAATAGTGACCAGGGTTACAATAGCAGACACAATGTGTTCTTCCAGATAAGTAGGACTTAAGCCAAGAGAGAACTAAGCCAGAGACACCAAAATTACAATTTATTCTGTGTAATAGTATACAGTGATCAATGGTGTCAAAGGCTGCACTGAGGTCCAGTAGTAGAAGCACAGAAGTGGAATCGGAGTCCATAGCTAGTAGAAGATCATTCACCACTCTGGTCAGAGCAGTTTCATTGTAGCGACCGGTCCTGAAAGCCGATTGAAAAGGTTCATATAGATAGTTTTCTTCTATATGGTTCAAAAGTTGTTGATGCACAATTCTCTCTAGTACTTTAGAAAAGAATGGAAGATTAGAGATTAGTCGAAAGTTATTAAGAGACCCTAGGCAAGAAGGCAAGTTGGTTTAGAAGATGACACAAGCTTAGTCAAAATATCAAGAGAGATAGTCTCAAAAGCTGCAATAACAGGGACAGTGACTCATTGTATAGATATGAATTTGGTAGGACAGGATTCACAGGAGTAGCTAGAGTTGAAGAACTAATTTTGTTTATGATCTCATCAATGTTATTGCGGAACAAGTCTAGAAACTCATGGACCGTGAATGGTGAGCAGCTAATAGATGGCTGCTTTTTAGTAAGTTTAGATACAGTGTCAAAGAGAAATCTGTAGTTATGTTTATTAAATTGATTAAACAAGAGGCGCTGCTTTTGCAGCAGATAAAGCACGCTTGCATTTCAATAAACAGTCATCATGCCAAGATAGGTAAAAAACTTCCTAATTTGATTTTCGCCATTTACATTCCAGTCTCCTGCAGGCCCACTTAAGAGCATGTGTCTTGTCAGTAAACCAGGGTGTAGACCTCTTTAGTCACGTAGCTCTGGTAGTGAGAGGTGCAACTGAATTGAGACTAGCCAGGGCCACAGTTAAGTCACTAGTGAAATTTCAACAGAGTCAGTCACTAAAGTGAAAGGAGCCAAGACTTCAGGCAGCTGCTGGCCAAATGCAGCTACAGTGGATGGATCAATGTGGCAAGTGGCAATTACATTTATGCCGAGATTAACTGGACAGGCTACCAATACTTCAAATTTGATGAGAAAATGATCTAACACAGCAGATGTGGTTGGCAAGACATTCAGATCAGAACCAGCTATCCCTTTAGATAAAACCAGATCAAGGGTGTTACTACTACAATGAGTCAACTCTTGAACAAACTGAGTGAACCCAAAAGTATCAGTAAGCACCAGAAAGGCTTTACTTAAAGGATCATCAGCCTTATTCGGATGAATATTGAAATCACCAAGAATTAGAATCTCATCAGAATGAGTAGCAAGACCTGAGATAAGTTCTCCAAATTCTTCAAGAAATAGTGAGTCGCAGCCAGGAGGTCGATAGAGTATCACAATCTGGACTTAGCCGAGTCTATTCATGGATGAGGGAGATGGACCCAGAACAAGAGCCTCAAAAGACTGGAATTTAGATTCAAGTCTAGAAGTCAGATTGAAAATAGACATATATCAAGGCAACACCCCCACCTTGTTTATTTGCCCGAGCTACATGGGCATAAGTACAGTCGGGTGGGGAAGCTTCATTTAAGGGAAGGAAAACATTTGGTTTCAGCCATTTTATAAATAACCCAATCGTGTCGAAACTATGTTCAAGAATCAGATCATTTTTAGTAAGGCTTTCGTAGACAGTGATCTGATATTTATGAAAGAAAAGAGTGCTCAACATAAGTCAACATAAGCCAGGGGATCGTCATTACCTTTCCAAAAAGAGACACACAGTAAACAAAATATAAGTATAAATGAAACAAATTTTCAAGATGCACACCATAAAATGTTTACAGAACGGTTTGTAAAATCAGTTTTTAACGGATATGCACAATTTCGTAGTCCATCCTATGGAGATGACTTGGTCTCAACAGATGTGTTGCCAGTAGGGGAAGGCGTGAATGACCTCTGTGAAGTATTTCATCACATCATAATCACTCTTAGGATTAGAATATGAGGGATTTAAATTTAAATACAGAATGATAAAAAATATTAAATTTGGCTTTGTCTCTTGTCTTTGTCCCTGAAGTATGGTTATTGAATGAGCTTTAATCAATGCTGAAGGATGTGGCAGAGGCCTTAGTGTGGGTCAGGGAACCATAGGGGAAAGTCAAGTTGATGTCCTGAACGTGAGTAAAACATCAACATCAGGGCGTCCGGGTAGCGTAGCGGTCTATTCCATTGCCTATCAACACGGGGATCGCCAGTTCAAATCCACGCGTTACCTCCAGCCTGGTTGGTCGTCCTTACAGATACAGTTGGCCATGTCTGTGGGTGGGAAGCCGGATGTGGGTATGTGTCCTGGTCGCTGCACTAGCGCCTCCTCTGGTCTGCTGGGGTGCCTGTTCGGGGGGGGGGTAACTGGGGGGGAAGAGGTTGATCCTCCCACGCGCTACATCCCCCTGGCGAAACTCCTCACTGTCAGGTGAAAAGAAGCAGCTGGCGACTCCACATGTATTGGAGGAGGCTTGTGATAGTCTGCAGCCCCCACCCCACCCCACCCCCCGGATCGGCAGAGGGGGTGGAGCAGTGACCGGGACGGCTTAGAAGAGTGGGGTAATTGGCCAAGTACAATTTGGAGAAAAAGGGGGAAAAAAAGAAAAGAAATCAACATCACTCCAATGAAGGGAAATTTAGAATATGAGGCAGAAAAGATACAAAATAACCATGTTTTGATTTGGCTTCGTCTTGTCTTGTTCCTTGCTGCTTGATTTGAAGTAGGATGTCCGGATCAACAATATGATTGATTAGGAAAAGTTCAGTCTCAAGTCACATGTTGTCAGTGAAGAGGCACAGTGTGGAAGACAAATACAAAGCATGTCAGAAAGTCCGGTGTGGTTTTAGTTTAAGTGTGAGTTTGTTGTGGTTTAGTTTTGTTTTGTTTTTGTTTGTTTGTTTGTTTTTTTTTTGTTTTTTTTTATGTGTTTAGGTTTGAGGTGGTGATGTTCGCTGTGCCTTCAGGACAACCACGGTCACACTTTTGACCGAGAACCCACAATACAGCTTGAATACAATATAGTACAGTTTAGAAAATCAGAAATAAGTCAATCAGTTCATTTCGAAATGAGAGACGCAAACTGCATCCACAACAACTGCAGACGTCCTATCGTCTTGTTTTAGTGTAATACCTCCATACTTCGGCAGATGGCAGCATCACCAAGTTAGTGCGTCATAATAAACGACCTTCACGCTGTTTTACACTCCGCCATGTTAATTAACGTAAACATTTCAAAAGACAGAGTCAACAGCAAATGCATTTACCATCAGAAAGCAATAATGATACTTATGATACTAAAACGATATCACATATTGCCTAAGTAATCAGTGAACACCAAATGTTTCAATCACTATGCATATATATGTATATATATATGTGTGTGTGTATATATATAATTTAACATTAAACAAACATAATTTTGGCAATGTTGGGTTGAAGTTTTTTTTTTCAAACAGTATTTGTATTGACTGTTTTTCTTTAATAATCTGAGCACACTTCATGCATACCTGTCATCATGCCGTGTGATTATATGTATGTACTTTTTGCCCCCTTTCTCTTTCTGTAGCACATACCAGGCAGGATCACAATGGCCTTGGCAACCACTTCCAGTGCAGGAATGGCTGGCAGACAGGACAGTGCAGCATAGCGGAGCTGCATGTTTCCATTATGAACAATGTAATGTTGTGTATTTTCAATACATGATTCCCTGTTTGTCTGCTGTAAAATAAATAAATAAACTGAATGCATGGAGAGTCAAATTTAGAGCCACGAACATAAAAAAAGCTATTATATTGCTGAATGGAGGGTGTATAGGGAGACTTAACTTTCTTGGTGAAGTCAATCTGGAATATAAAATTCCTTTTTTTCCTCTACCAGTTGCAAGCAAACATCCATAAGTAGTTCAGTCTAAATATTAACATTTAGATTTTTGTATTTTTTTAATTTAACCAATGCTTTTATCTAAAGTGATGTACAAGAGTATGGAGCCAGCAGTTGGCAGATATATTCCTGTGTCAACCTACTGGCATCTCTGAGCAGTGGACTGTAATATCCAAGCCAAAAGTGAATGTCATGTCAAGTGCAATTAGTTTAATTGCACAACAGGTTGATCATAAATAGTGATGCAAATTATACAAATTACACGCTGCCACACAAATAGACTCCAAATAACAGCAAACAAGGCCACAGATAGACTTAAGTGTTCTGTTGACAAAAGATTGGGAATTGCTAAATACCAACTGGTTTCTGATCATATTAAGGTCAGGTTTTGAAATGCTTACAAGCTTTATTAGGTATACTTTGTCCGCATATTTGAGTTTATAGTCAGTGACCCATTCATTCTTCACAGGTTACAACCTACCTTTACTCCTCATTTACTCATCATTGCAGTCACTCTCTTCTCTATGTCTACTTCCTTGCAGTCTGTTATTGACTATCTTCTCCCCTGGATTGCCATTGGACTCACATATCCACTCACAAATGTGCATGTATTCATGATTCAAGCCCTAACTCCATGAAGAATGAATTATTTCTTTCTCCATTTTATCATGCATGTCTTGATATGCATGCTGTTTTTGGCAGTGTTTGACAGTGTTATTCAGAGTGGTCATTAAATGCACTTTGCCTCACTATGACAAATTATTCGATGAAAACCATCAATCCCAGTACTAGTGAGTCTCCGGGGCTGACTAATTGGCTGGCTGATGGGACTCATAGGCTGGCTCGGTATCAGACAATGATGGCTCCAGAGCTGCTGATGGATTAGCTGCTGATCTGCACCTACTGGAACGCAGTAGGATGCTGTCCAATATGTTCCCCTGTCTGAGCCACTGTAATCCAATGGGCCTACAGCCATACACAATAAGGCTCATTACCACACAATATAGGTGGGAGAAGCATAGATACAATACATTATAAGGTTTTATGATTATTTTTTTCAATCTGAATTTCAAGACAACTGATAAAAGAAAATTATTCTGACAAAATGGCTATGGGTCACAATGACTAACTAATTCCAAAATTTTAAGCTTGAATAGTGACAATCTTTTGATATTCAAATATGATATTTTGGTTCTTAATTACAGGCTAATTCTACCATCATTATATTGTGTCAAATAGAAGGGGGTACGTGCATACATGGTAGTTTACACAATGCATTACTATGAAGTTCATTCTGAGTAAACTTTGCTGAGTACTTGCTTGAATAGACAGCAATTAGGTAATCTGTTTTAATAATTGTTTAATTTATTGGGAGAATAGTAAATAATTCAGTTAAACACATTTCTGCTGCCTTTTAACTAAGTCATGTACTCCATCGTGTGCTTTTCTGTTCCCTTGACAGAGTTCATTGTTGAAGACTAGGGGCAGCTCTGTATAGTCAGTAGCCATATATTTAAAGCAGATGGCATAGAGTTCTTCTGGCCACACACTGCATGGTCAAATCAAATCAAAATAAGTCAAGTCATTTTTTTTTCTTATATCCCAATGTCACAATTTACAAATTTGCCTTGAGGGGCTTTACAGCAACACAACATCCTGTCCTTAGACTCTTGCATTGGATAAGGAAGAACTCCCTAAAAAAAACTCTTTAATAGGGAGAAAAAGTAGGAAGAAACCTCAGCGAGAGCAACAGAGGAGGGATCTCTCTCCTAAGACGGACAACGGGCAGTGGATGTTGTGTTTACACAATTTACAGAATACAACATTGAAAAGATAGCAGAATTATAATGGACTTATAAAAATTTATGAAGAATATGATGCGCAAGATGCCAAGCAGTGTCCAGATGCCACTGGAACAGCCCAGGACCCAAGCCACATGACAAGCATCACCATGTAAAAAAACGGGATAACAAAAATTATATGGTCCACTACACCAACAGCAACACCATCTCTGTAGACTCAATGCATGAACATTTTAGTTATTATTTTGTAATGGTAATGGTCATGGTGTTTCCTGATTTTTATTGCAGATACCAGCTTTCATCTGGGCGTGCAGGACTTGATAGCTTTAAACAAATGCCTACGACAAAACTCAAGAAAGGATCTGCCTACCAACACAGGGATCACCTGTTCGAATCCCCGTGTTACCCCTGGCTTGGTCGGGCGTTCCTACGGACAAAATTGGCTGTGTCTGCAGGTGGGAAGCCGGATGTGGGTATGTGCTCTGGTCGCTGCACTAGCGCCTCCTCTAGTAGGTCTTGGCACCTGTTCAGGGGGGAGGGGGAACTGTGGGGACAGCGTGCTCCTCCCACGTGCTATGTCCCCCTGGTGAAACTTCCCACGGTCAGGTGAAAAGAAGCGGCTGGTGACTTCACATATATCGAAGGAGGCATGCGGTAGTCTGCAGCCCTCCCGAGATCGGCAGAAGGGGTGGAGCAGGCGACCGGGATGGCTCGGAAGAGTGGGGTTATTAGACGGGTACAATTGGGGAGAAAAAGGGGGGAAACACCCCCCCTCAAAAAAAAAGAAAGGATCTATGCTAATTAGTCCATAGGAAGGTTTAAGGCCTTTTCATACCAAGTCTGAATTTTTTGTGTTTTTTCTTAAATTTGTCATCATAGTCCACCAAATAAAAAAATCCCTTAGAGTTTATCAGTTGATGCGAAAAAACGCAGAAAATCAAAACTGTTCTGAAAAAAATTTCGATGGCTGACCCAATGGACAAAATGCAAAGTTGCATTTGTTTTTTAACGTGCAAGATTTTTATATGAAAAATTTGAACTCTTTGCAAAGGCCTTTAACCAGGGGCATGCACACTGCCCAACTGCCCATTACATGCCAGTGCAGCTTTATAGGTGTGTGAGCCTGTGCTGTGATCCTAGCAAGTCAATAAGGTCTCTTCTCTGGCTACCTGGGCAAAGAGATGATGCCTGGACGTTGTATGAACGCATTTATGCATCTATGTTGAACACATCATCGGTTGAGGGATGTTTTGGTGCCCTTCGTGAGGCTAAGCCTACTGCTGAACTCACCTGGTGCAACACATTGGCTTGGTGACATTGGAAGTGAAATTATGATTGTGTATGGCATTGACATCCACCAAGTGTACAGATGAATGTGAAAGAATCCTGAAGAAATGAAGAAACTACTATGTAGGAGAAGTAATCTATTACTTTATCAATACCAAAACTGTCAGCTGATTCTTCTCTTATGTTAAAAAAGAGAGCATTACTCACTTTATATGACTGTACACTCACTGGCCACTTTATTAGGTACACCTTGCTAGTACCGGGTTGGACCCCCTTTTGCCTTCAGAACTGCCTTAATCCTTCGTGGCATAGATTCAACAAGGTACTGGAAACATTCCTCAGAGAGTTTGGTCCATATTGACATAATAGCATCACGCAGTTGCTGCAGATTTGTCGGCTGCACATCCATGATGCGAATCTCGCGGTCCACCACATCCCAAAGGTGCTCTATTGGATTGCTTTGCTTTCATGTTGTTGACGCCAAATTCTGACCCTACCATCCGAATGTCGAAGCAGAAATCGAGACTCATCAGACCAGGCAACGTTTTTCCAATCTTCTATTGTCCAGTTTTGGTGAGCCTGTGCGAATTGTAGCCTCAGTTTCCTGTTCTTAGCTGACAGGAGTGGCACCCGGTGTGGTCTTCTGCTGCTGTAGCCCATCTGCCTCAAGGTTCGACGTGTTGTGCGTTCAGAGATGCTCTTCTGCATACCTCGGTTGTAGTGAGTGGTTATTTGAGTTACTGTTGCCTTTCTATCAGCTCGAACCAGTCTGGCCATTCTCCTCTGACTTCTGGCATCAACAAGGCATTTTCGCCCACAGAACTGCCGCTCACTGGATATTTTCTCTTTTTCGGACCATTCTCTGTAAACCCTAGAGATGGTTGTGCGTGAAAATCCCAGTAGATCAGCAGTTTCTGAAATACTCAGACCAGCCCGTCTGGCACCAACAACCATGCCACGTTCAAAGTCACTTAAATCACCTTTCTTCCCCATTCTGATGCTCGGTTTGAACTGCAGCAGATCGTCTTGACCATGTCTACATGCCTAAATGCATTGAGTTGCTGCCATGTGATTGGCTGATTAGAAATTTGCGTTAACGAGCAGTTGGACAGGTGTGCCTAATAAAGTGGCCGGTGAGTGTATACTTCTGTGTCATTAAATAGTGTTGTCAAACATGTTGGACTATAATAAAAGTAAAATAAAAGTCTTGGGACTGCATGTACGTATTCAAGAATTAGATTTTCCCCTGCCTTCTTCTTGCCAACTTAATCCAACGAATTACCCCACTCTTCCGAACCATCCCGGTCACTGCGCCACCCCCTCTGCCGATCCGGGGAGGACTGCAGACTATCGCATGCCTCCTCCGGCACATGTCGCCAGCCGCTTTTCACCTGACAGGAGTTTCACCAGGGGGATATAGTGTGTGGGAGGATCACAGTATTCCCCCCAGTTCCCCTTCCTTCCCGAACAGGCGCCCGACCGACCAGAGGGGACGCTAGTGCAGTAGCCAGGATACATACCCACATCCGGCTTCCCACCCGCAGACACGGCCAATTGTCTCTGTAGGGACACCCGACCAGGCCCGAGGTAACATGGGGACTCAAACCAGCGATCCCTGTTTTGGTAGGCAACGGAATAGACCGCCACGCCACCTGGACGCCCAGAAATAAATCTTGTTTATTAGCTTGTAACGTGTGCTGTGTCAATTTAGAAGCCAATGTCTGCTGGCGATGAAAATGACTTGGGTGTTTGGGTTGGTGTGCAGCTTTCAGATGATTCAACTTTACAACTGGCTCCACAAATATGCCACACAACTGTTTTAACATGGCTTTTATTGTAGTGTAGCTCGATAGTGACACTGACCAGAGACATTGATTCCTCTCCTCCTTTGGGTTGGATGAATCCAGCTCTGTTGATGTACCTATATTCACAACTGGTTTAAGTGCCTTCTGATTTTATGATCGTCAAAGGAAACAAACCTGGATGGCTACTGCAGTGCTAATGTTTTCTCCTAGCCATTCCATATCATATAGCAATTAATTAAGTTAAAGAAACTTACTTTTCAGTGACACTCTTTGTCTTTGACTTTGGAGGCGGGCGTGTTTTAGTGTGTCCCTGTGGGGAGGTCTATTTTCTGTCATGCACAATGCTGACTATGACAGGGTGGCAGTGGGCCAGAGTAACATGACGTAAATTCCAGGAAGGCCTGTCCTCTATAACTTCACCAGCCACTGTTATAACTAAGAGATTGCTGAAAGTATTTACATTGCTTTCAGTTAATAAGTGCTGTTAAGCCCTAAAAGCAATAGGTTGAGTGAAACAGCACCTAAAAAAATTTTTCAGAGAAATTGGAACCAAAATTTGTTGGCTAGGGCAGTTTTAGGAGTTCATTATTTGTCAACTGTGTTCCATTTTCCAGTTTGGCCACTTTGGGAATCTGTGCAATAATTTTTTTTTGTTGTTGTTGGATACTCTATTGGTCCCCGAAGGGAAATTTTTCTCTGTATTTAACTCATCCTAGCTGTGTAGTTCGGAGCAGTGGGCAGCTGCCGCGCCGCACCCGGGGACCAACTTCAGTTCATCTTGCCACACCTTGGTCAAGGGCACAGACAGGAGGAGTATTAACCCTAACATGCGTGTATTTTTTTCTTTTTTTTTTGATGGTGGGGGAAACCAGAGCACCCGGAGAAAACCCTCCACAGACACATGGAGAACATTCAAACTCCACACAGAGGACAACCTGGGATGACCCCCACGGTTGGACAACCCCGGGGTTCGAACTCAGGACCTTGTGTAAATAAGTTTGTCAATTTAGAAGTCTTTTTTTAGGCCCCTTTACGTGTTTTTGCTGTATCTCGGGCTGTAGACTTCACCATGCATACAAAGATATGCAAACAGAGGTCAAAGTTCACCAGCTGGACCGCTCTCGCTGCCTCTCAGCCAATGCTCAATCACTCCCTACCTTGTTAAGGTTTTAACGAGGGTGTTTTTAACAAAGGATTTATTTTATTATACTACCCTCTCCAGCATAGTTTCAGTCGCAAGGTCAACTTTCAATTTTTCATCAGGCGACAACAGGGCAGGGTCTGCATCGCTGCGCTGTCTTGAGTTTTACTGTGGTGATATAGGAGGGTAGTGTGTCCTGGCAGCAGGTAAAACATCAGCAAAGCCTCTTTTAAAATGTGTGCTGATGGCAGGACTGCTTTTTGGCCTGGTGAGATTTTGTCATTGCAAATGAATAGGCTGATTTGGAAATGTCAGCATTAATACATTTCCTTTAACCGCCAGCGAATCCAAAAATGTCTTGCTCAAAGCTTTCAGGTAATTGAGGTAAATGTGTTTTGTATTTTCCCTGTAAGTTTATGTCGCCTCATAATCCAGCTCTTCAGGATATCATGCTGTACAATCTACTTTGAACAACACAAGCAATAGCTTCATATATGATGGGTTCATCATCAGCGGTCACTCGGGTCGAGTGACTGTCCTGCTTCTAGGTCCTTGTGGGAGGATGCCTGTGCGTGACAGCTTTTTACATGAAGAAACTGATGTGCCTGCAACCACCACATGGTCCTTGGCAGGGGGTGGCCAGAGTCCAATGGCATGGAGAACCAAGACGATTGGGGACCACACTCTTGTTGCAGCCTTCATCCACCTTCACTGTCACTGTGACCTGGAGACGTCTTCCGCCAGTTCCACCATCGAGGTCTTTGTTGGATTGTGCTTCATCTGGAACCTCCCCCTTGACCTAGCCGCCTTGGGTGACCCTACCAGGAGCCAAGCACCGCATGGCATAGCTCTTGGGATCATTGGTACACACAAGCTTCTCCACCACGACACGGTGGTGATCCAGGAGAAGATGGGTTGATGGTCCAATATAGTCCATGCCGGCTCTTTCAATGGAAACATGAGTAAATGTAGTGGGACAAAGGGTGGAGTTGAGGTAGCCAAAGATTTGACCAACCAACATTTGTGGTGGGCAGCCCCATTACCTACATTTATCTGCACACATGTTTAGCCAGCAGAGTTGCACTTTAAAACCCCTCAGTGCCATCAGATTATGTCAGATTATTAGCCATCAGATCATATGAAACTGCTAGGACAAGCATTTCAGGGAGCAACACCAGGGTTACTTTTGATACTATGTATGACAGACAACTCATGGTATGTACTCTTAAGTATGAGTATATTTACAATAAACCGGGGTGCACCAACTGTTCATTGACTTTATTACTTGTTTATTGCATTATATTACTTAAAAAATGGTTTTATCCCAACTCTGCTTCAAAGAAAAACCCTTGGAGAGTGCTCCTAACTCAGCTCTGCTGCTACCCAGTACAACTGCATTAACCAGTGAGCAAGTAAAAAAAACCAAACAAAAACACTTTACATTTTGAATGGTCCTCTGCTGTCCCCGAGTCTCCACGACATTAAGAATGCCTGATGTCCCCTCAAACTAAACTGAGCAGGTCAATACAACAATACCAAGTTGAATTCACCCGTTAAAGTTACTGTACTGCAAATGTCTCTTTGGATACTTTCCATTGCTGGCATATTTGAGACGATCAGTCAGTCCATATATATCCAAATCATAGATGCTTTTGGAATCACTCATTTTTTAATAACATTTTTTGGCATTTTTTTTCCATTTTATTTGACAGTGACAGTAGAGAGATACAGGAAAGGCAGGGAGAGAGAGGTGATGACATGCAGCTGAATTTGAACCCAGGCTGTTGAGGTAAGGACTCAGCCTTGTGTGGTACGTTCTCTACCAGGTGAGTCATCAGGGCGCCCCCAGTGCTCATTTTAATGGTTACCATCAGGAAGGCTCTTACCCAGGAAAAATCATATGGCATAGCGCTGTATGTGGTGGTGATTGTTTTGTGTGTGTGCGTGTGCGTGCATGTGTTTGTGTGTGTGTGTGTGTGTGTGTGTGTGTGTGTGTGTGTGTGTGTGTGAGAGAGAGAGAGAGAGAGACTGGCTGACCCGTCAAGAGACAATGACAATGAACTGAGGGGAATTTTGCATTTTTGTCTTTACCACTCCTCGCAGTTGACCGGTTTACTAGCTATGGACTCTGATTCCACTTCTGTGGTTCTACTACTGGAACTCAGTGCAGCCTTTGACACCATTGATCACTGGAAACTATCAGGCAGATTAAATTGTAATTTTGGTGTCTCTGGTTTAGCTCTCTCTTGGCTTAAGTCCTATTTATCTGGAAGAACACATTGTGTCTGCTATAGTAATATTATATCAAAATTCTGTGACGTTAAATATGGTGAGCCTCAGGGCTCAGTTCCTGGCCCTCTACTTTTCTCTCTTCACATTACACCTCTTGGCCAAATTATATGCAGTTATGGAATAAATTTCCCTCGCTATGCTGATGATACTCAGCTGTATGTGCCAATAAGGGCTGATGATCATACTCAAATGACTAACTCAGAGGCCTGCTTGGTTACTGAGAAAAATGGGATGTCACTTAACTTTCTGCTTTTAAAGTCGGATAAAACTGAGATGCTGGTCATTGGCCCTGCTAGACACAGACACAAATTTGATTAAGTAATGATAACAATCGACAACTCTGGTTTCACAAAGTGTGGCAGCCAAAAATCTTGGTGTTACATTTGATCCCAGCCTTTCCTTTGATAAGCACATTAAAGAAATCACCAAGACTGCCTTTTTTCACATACGTAACATAGTTCAAATTCAGTCTTTTCTCTCCATGGCTGACACAGAGACTATAATACATGCATTTGTTTCATCCAGACTTGATTACTGTAATGTTCTGTTGTCAGGTCTGCCACATTCTAGTACTAAAAGTCTTCAGATGGTTCAGAATGCTGCTGCTAGAATCCTAACTAAATCTAGGAAATTTGACTATATTATACCAATTCTTGCCTCCCTTCATTGGCTTCCTATCCATGTTAGATCAGTACACAAGGTGCTTCTGCTGACTTATAAAATCCTAAATGGGCTTGCCCCATTTTACCTGTCTGATCTCCTTACACTGTACATTCCATCTCGAGCTCTTTGCTCAAAATACAGGGCTCCTGTGTGTACCCAAAGTTAAAAAGAAGTCAGCTGGTGGCAGGGCCTTTTCCTATCGGGCTCCGTTCTTGTAGAATAACCTGCCTGCTGCCATCAGACAATCAGAGTCTGTTGAGTCCTTTAAATCCAGACTTAAAACTCGTCTTTTTGCCTTAGCTTACAATTAGTTGCCTTTAAGTTGTATGCTTCACAACCTGTACTGCATAGCGAGTCGGTTTTCTGTCTCAATGAATTTACCAACCACTGTTCTGCTGGCATGGTTATAGAGTATAGATTATTGACTATTGCAAACCGTTCTCTTCTCTCACATCTTTTCTCTCTCTCTGAATGATGTCTTCTCCTTTCTCTTCTTCTGTGTGTGAATGGTATCATGTGAGTCTCCCTTGTGTGCACATGCAGTTGGTTCTCCTCCCAGGTCTCCATGGTGATGGTGGTCGCCACTTGGACGCTGCCTGGCATTCCCCCCATCACATTTTCTTTTTATATATCTTATAAATCCATTTATATATGGATATATATATATATATATATATAAATATATATATATATTTATTTATTTATTTATTTATTTATTTATTTATTTATTTATTTATTTTACATGATGATGCTGGTCACATGGCTTGGGTCCTGGGCTGTTCCGGTGGCGTCTGGACACTGCTTGGCATCCTGCGCATCATATTCTTCATAAATTTTATAATTCCATTATAATTCTGTTTATCCTCTTTCAATATTGTATTGTGTAAATTGGGTAAACACAACATCCATTGCATGTTGTCTGTCTTGGGAGAGAGATCCCTCCTCTGTTGCTCTCCCTGAGGTTTCTTCCTATTTTTTCTCCCTGTTAAAGGGCTGTTTTTTTTTAGGGAGCTGTTCCTTATCCGATGAGAGGGACAGGATGTTGTGTTACTGTTAAGCCCACTGAGGCAAATTTGTAATTTGTGATATTGGGCTATACAAATAAATTGACTTGACTTGACTTGACCAGGCGATAGTGCTTATCTGAACACATTATGGTGTTAGCTTAGCAGCTGTTCATGTTAAGCTGCAGGACCTGCAAGCAGAACAGAGCTGCACAGAAAATCCTTGGCATATTAGTAAGGACTGATTGTTTGAACTGAGACACTGCCGCTGCTGCTGTGTTTGTGCAAGGCAATCACTTACAACACTGCCTTCACAGGGCCTTTTGATAACTAAAACTTCTATTTGTGGTGAGAGTGACCAGCGAGGTCAAAATAGACAGGGGTTACGGGCGGCAATAACAGCTGTCTTTGTACGGCCTAACACCTTACTTTATATGGCTGTCTCTTTCACTATGTCATTCTGTCAATCTGTCACTGTAATGTCTCATGCCAAATCGCCCGCTGTCTTCCCTCTCCGCTTTCTCCCTCCTTTTATGTCTGTTTGATAAAAAAACTCTCTCTCTCTTTCTTTCTCTCTCTCTCTCTCCCTCTGTGTATGTGTGTATGTGTGTGTATGTGTGTGGGGGGTCTCATAGTGACAGAATTATGAACAGATGCAGGTCTTTATTTATAAATGGCCTGGTGACATGCCAGTGACGGTGGACACACCATTGAACTTCCCTGTCACCTACGCCAGATAAATCCACTGCACCCCTTTGTCTCTGTAGGAAATCAACCTGTGTATTAATCTATACTAATCCAAGTGTGAATTTTTTTCCATCTCAACACTACTGATTTCTTTTTAAACAACACTATTTTCTTAATCGTAAAAGTTGGGCAAGGGAATATGGAAACATTTCCTTAAATCTATATTTTTAAAGCCAAAACCTTTACAACCCCTTAGATTATTATACAGGTTGAATGAAATACTACAGGCATGACAACATAGTCATGTAAAATATATTAACTAGAACAGCCACGTAAGTCAGTATCAGTATTGGTTATTGATAAAAAAAAAATTTTTTTAAATCTACCTAAAACAATGTGTTGTCTGAATTTATTGAGAGGCTCGATACAGGTAAATGCTTGAAATCTGGTTTAACATACCACTAATTTCACACAGATCTGGTCTAAATACTGCAGGGCAAACTCTAACAAGGCATATTTAGGTAGCGCTGCTCTTGTTTTTACCCTTCCTCTCTCTAGCTCGACCTCTGTACCATGTTTGCCCCGCTCTGTTTGTCTGTTACCTTTTTTACACCCTATCTCCACCTACAAAACTGTGTACTTTCCACATGTGCATTCTTTCCCCTCTCCCACCCCTCTACCCAGCCCCCTTTTAAACACCTCCCCCATCCCCCATCCCCCATCCCTCTCCCCAGTTCTCCATTCCTCTGCCTGCCCCCATCCATGCCCTCCCAAGGGCCCACCCCTCCGTTTCTGCTTTGTAATAAATTGTCCTCTACTAGTCAACGTCAAGTCACGGGACAGGGCTTGCTGTTATCACTGTCAAGTTTCCAAGGGATTTTGAGCATACCTTGTCCCAATCAGAAGAGAAAGGGGCAGGTCTACCTGTGAATCCCTCCTACCTGTCAAAAACACCCATCTGTCCTTCATGTGTCAAGCTGAGGTTGCTGACCTAAAAAGGCATGTGCCTGTGAATGAATGTTTGGGACTCGGTGTTTAAATGCTGACAGCAGGTGAGGCCACTTTACTCTCTTGTCTCTTCATCTCCTCCTCTCCAGGGAGCACAGACACACTCTTCCTCCTCAGCTCCTGAAGGTAAGTCCCTTTAGTGCCGGGATGTTAGCATCACTCCAGGAGGTTTGCAGAGTCAGCATTAGGTAAACATTTGATGAGTAAGAAAACATGTATGAAGTTGAGGTTACACCAATGGTTGGTCAAACAGAATGATCGTTTGCAGACAAGAGTTAGACTGATCCAGGTCAATGAAAACTGGGCTGGAAGTCATTTATCAGTTATTTTTTGAGTGCTAAGCATTTGGTCTTTGTTTCAACATCCCTAAACATGCTTAAACACAGTATAGAAACCAAGCTCATATGTTGTTCATCATGCTGGTTTGTGCCACAATAGAAACAGGTTAGATACTACCTAATGCCTCTTAGATCTCCATAGAGAGGTACCAATACATTTGCAGCATTCAACTAAATGAAACTTGAATGGTCTCCTTGGGGAATGTACATTGGGTAAAAAACAAGGCTATACTGTTACTATTTCAAGACTAGAAAAAAAACATTAATTCTCATAATCAAACTATCGATGGTTATATATTAACTTGGAAACCGCGCAGCAGTGAATGATGGCTTGGTAACGCTACATATCAGCTAAAATGTAGCATCATAGATTGATAGATTCTTTATTGCGTTTGAGGAAATGTGTTTACCGCCATTTATATTTCCACATATGCATATATACAATAATACATTTGCACATAGGTACAGCTGCCGAGCATAGATATACTGTAGGTACATGACATTATGGGGGACATGGGTACACAGATGTGGACAAAGACGTTCAGCGGGGTATTTTGCTGCAGCAGAGGGGATGAAACTCTTGCCAATGCAGGCTTTTCTCCAGGCTTTGGACCTGTATCCGTGGCCAGGTGGGAATAAAGTGAGGAATGGGTTGAGGGGGTGCCCGGGGTCATTTGCTGTAATAAGTGTTTTACATGTGACATAATATCTAGCCATTACCTGGCTGTTAGGTGGAAATTAGAGACTTTGATCATGTATTCGCTGGCCATGAAGCCAGGGCTCGTTAAAACATCCTTACTGTCTAGTGTTGCAATCTTTCAGTTATTGTTTCAGCGTCCCAAGTCAATGAATTTAAACTGATTTTGGATTTTGGATGGTAATGTCATTTTCATTATTATTATGATTTGTTTTTAATCTTTTCTTAACTACAAGTAATAGGTGGCATCCAACAACCTTCATGTGCAAAAATTCACTTTGCCCCTGTGATATTCATACTGTATGATATTTTGAAGTGGACGGGTGAAGCGGAAATGTTTGGTACGTTCTGTGATAATAAGTCCACGAACAGGAAATGCTGCAACAGTTTGGTCAATTCACATGCACAAACTGTTCACTTCATTGCAATGCAGAGAAGAAAATCTGAACTCTGCAGGAATTAAAATAAGAAAGTCGCGAGTGTGAGGGTTAAACTCGCTCCCTTGTTATCACCATGCATTACAGACTGATGCACGGATGAAAGGGAATGATGAGTTTTACACCTCTTCGTAACCATGTTTGTGCGGCGATGCCTGACACATGACAGGGTTTAGAGCGAGGTGACGGACGAGTTGTGACTGAAGGAACAAGGTTTGCACCAGGAACTAGGATGTTGGTTTTAGATTCAAAGTGAATTTAGTCCCGCTCTGGGTTCATTAAAACAGAGCTCAGGGCTCCACGCGCAACGGGAGGACTCGCAACTGAGGAATCCAATCTTAATCATTAAATCGTACGTTAACTTCCACCGTGACGGCTCCACCATTAATGCTTGGGGGGGGGGTGACACTTTTCATGTCTTGAAACTCACTTGAAACTCACCACCCACCATCAGGAGGTTGGTGTTTCATTGCAAAACATGGCTTAACTAGCAGGGAAAAAAACAATTAGATAAACATATCACTAGTCGAGCACACATTTCCAAGAGGGGAAAAGTGCGGTAGGTGAAATACACATAACATACCCAAAGCTAAATGGCACGTCCATCGGCTTAGTTGTGCAAATTGCGGAGAGGCCTGCAAATTGTTTTGGTTGTTTCATCCCGGTTTAACGGGCCCTGCTTTAACGAGTAAGCGCTGTAAAACGGAGGCGGCAGCGGTAAGCCAAGGTGACAGAGGAGCCCTTGTGACTGTTGGATTGTGCCAAATAACAGCCTGTCTCTGTATCTGTCCGTCAGCGAGGCTTTTACACGAACCACGCAGGGGACGCTGACAGCTCGGATTAATGTCAGACGACTGGGGATCAGAAGGGGCGAAGGGAAGAAAGAAGGACACATACCCTATTGTGCACAATGAACACCCAGATAAATTAGGAGGAAAAAAAGCTTCAGAGTTTTTTGTCTCACATTGTCTGTTACTTCTATTTAATTGCTGTATCTCTCTTTGCCTCTGTTTTGTTATTCGTTTGTGTGTCCATCAGGGTCTCCATCTTATTAGTCGGTCAATATGTGTGATGAGGAGGAAACCACAGCCTTGGTGTGTGACAATGGCTCAGGGCTGGTGAAGGCAGGCTTCGCCGGAGACGATGCTCCCAGAGCCGTCTTCCCCTCCATTGTTGGACGGCCCAGACACCAGGTGGGACATGCGTCACATGCCATCACATGGAACAATTCCCACTGGGATTCACACCCACACCCACACACCCACACACACACACACACCCACACACACACACACACACACACACACACACACACACACACACACACACAACTCCGCAATACATCTTTCAACCCTACCGTATGTTTGTTTTTCTATATTTGTGAGGACCCCTCATTGACTACATTCATTCCCCTAACCTTAACACCTTAACCATCATAATGACATGCCTAACCTTAACCCTTACCTTAACCTTAACCTAAGTCTAATTCTAACCTTAACCCTAAACCCAAGTCTCCTGACCCTAAAATAGACCCTTTTCATCATGGGGACCCATAAAATGTCCCTGCAAGGTAGCTGTTTTCTGGTTTTTCTATCCTAATGGGGGACATTTGGTCCCCACAGGGATAGAAAAACAAACACACACACACACACACACACACACACACACACGTGTGCACCCACAACTCCACTCTACAGCAGTCTCAATGGTATGTGCAGAATGTGTGATGTGTTCTTCAGACTATGCTACCATATAATTGGATGACATTTGTGTGCATGTGTGTGTGTTTGTGGGTGCACGATCAAAGCATGGCTTCTCCTGTTGGTAATTTGTTTATATATCTATCTATCTATCTATCTATCTATCTATCTATCTATCTATCTATCTATCTATCTATCTATCTATCTATCTATCTATCTATCTATCTATCTATAGATAGATAGATATATATAGATATAGAGATATAGATATAGATATAGATAGATAGATATATAGATAGATAGATAGATAGATAGATAGATAGATAGATAGATAGATAGATAGATAGATAGATAGATAGATAGATAGATAGATAGATAGATAGATAGATAGATAGATAGATAGATGACAGACAGATAAAAAGACATTTTGTATATTCGACAGTACATTTTTTTCTTGCCACTCATTTCTTTGTTGCACTATAAATTGTTCTGCATCAGCACTTTTTCATGAAATGTACCGTGGTTTACCTGTTATTTGCGTCATCAAAAATTTCAAGTTTCGATAGCAGAAAATCATGAAGCTGCAAAAGCTGACACTGAACCGAACAAATCTCTTCAAAAGCTAATTCAAGCTCCCGTCATATTTTTTTTAAAATAATAATCTCATTATTTATTGATCCCTATACAGAACTTCCTTTTACTCTCCCCTCTCCGGGGCTGTCAGATCGCAGGATCTGCCACACAACAATGCGTCTAGAGTGTTCAAGGCTTTTACATTTTTTCTTTTTTTCTTATTCACAGACAGTTCAGTGGGGTGGGTGGGTACATAGTCTCAAACACAGATGTGCAAAACTGATGTCCTTCAAATGAAGGCCAGACTCCTTGAACAAGTGCGGTCCAGCAGTGTACGCTAAAGAACCTTGTATGTAGCAGGTTTTCATCTCAGCTTCAATACGCTGCACCAGCTGCCTTTACTAACGAGTTCCCCTTCCTGGTTGACAGTGTGCTGTGAAGTGAAATCAGCCGGTGTTGTGTTTGTTGGGAATGAAAGCATGTGTACACGTGGTTTCCAATGCAACTTGGCTGGACAGAACTGCTCTAAATGCTTGGCAAACTTGCCTCCTTGTGTAATAGGACATCTCTCTCCTCTCTGTGCTGATGTCTCTGTCTCTCTGTCTGTCTGTCTGTCTGTCTGTCTGTCTGTCTGTCTGTCTGTCTGTCTGTCTGTGTCTCTCTCTCTCTCTAAAGGGCGTGATGGTAGGCATGGGTCAGAAGGACAGCTATGTAGGCGATGAGGCGCAGAGTAAGAGAGGTATCCTGACCCTAAAATACCCCATCGAGCATGGCATCATCACCAACTGGGATGACATGGAGAAGGTACAACAGCATTTAACTCATCCCCTCTCCCCTCTCCCCTCTCCTCTACTTTCTTCCCTCTCATGTTAGAATTGGGACACTAAAATGGAGCTGTGGTTTACAGATGTGCCGTTTTCAAGGACTAAGAGCATCAAGCTGCACTGATAAAATGCACTATATTATAAACCACTGACAATTATGAATAACCTTTCAGACTACTATAGTACCCTTGTCTACAGGGTATGTTCTTGATCCAACAATGTTGATTCAGAGTTTGCAGTCTTGAGAGATTATCGCTCTACATTGTGTTGTATTTGCTTAAAAATCCATGCAAATTTCTTTCTTCATGAAGTTTTATTTATTTTTGTTTTTTTATATATTATCCAGTGGTACAAAATATATACCAGTACTGTGGAACAGGAATCTGATCATAGTTCAAACATTATTTCAAAGTATCATATAACGACATATGTTACAACCCTTCACCTTTTTTGGGGGGGGTCCCCCCTTGTTCTTCCTAACTGTATCCGGCCAATTACCCCACTCTTCCGAGCCATCCCGGTCGCTGCTCCACCCCCTCTGCCGATCCGGGGAGGGCTGCAGACTACCACACGCCTCCTCCGATACATGTGGAGTCACCAGCCGCTTTTTTTTCACCTGACAGTGAGGAGTTTCACCGGGGGGATGTAGCGCGTGGGAGGATCACGCTATTCCCTCCAGTTCCCCATCCCCCCAAACCAGCGCCCTGACTGACCAGAGGAGGTGCTAGTGCAGCGACCAGGACACATACCCACAGGGATTCAAACTGGCGATCCCCGTGTTGGTAGGCAACGGAATAGACCGCTACACTACCCGGACGCCCTTCACCTTTGTATTTGTGTGTAGTATCTGTGCAGTAAAGATACACATCTTGTAGCTTTCAAATTAACTGATTCAACACTTGAAGAAAAGGACTTCTTCAGCATCAAAAAACACTGTTGAGCTCAACAGGAACATAGCAATTAAGCAGAGCAGCAATATTGACTCTCCGATAGGTTTGATAACCTCAGCAGTGTTCATGGTCTTCGTTCGAGTAATGAGTTCAACGTCCCCACAGACTGACATGAGAAGGACACCTACTGATTTGGTTGGATGTCCATCTGAAATTAGTTCTGGGTGAAGTAGAAGTAGGAATTTGAAATATATGCTTATGTGACCTGATGTGAGCCATTTTGAGTAAAAACGTTGCTTCGTCTGTGCTGTGCAGGATGGACATTTGAAAACGGACCGCTGCAGTAACAAATGAAAACGAGTATCCCATTAGGCCATTGGTTAAAATTGGGTTACATTACTGACTGTAAGACAAATTGGTTATTTCAATAGTGGCTGGCCTGTAATAATTAATTAACCACAGGGGGGTATCACATTGCGTCATAGATGGCCCTCTTATGGATAGATAGGGTAGCAAAAGGACACATGCACTGTGGAGCAGACTATACTGAACTATACTCGGCTGAATACTCATTTTGTTCTTGCTCTTCAGATTTGGGAAAACTCAAAGAATATCCAGAACCAGAATCAGAATCAACTCTATTTGGCCATGTATGTTTGCACTACATGGAATTTGATTCTGGTTTAGAGGCTCCCAATGTACTTACATAGAACAACAGCGTAACAATTTTCAGGAATGTATACAAGGAATTACTATACACAGGTGAAACAGGAAGGCAATAGTGCCATGGTGCAGAGTGCAAAGATGCAGGAATAACTATGTTAGCAGGTTACTTATATACTTGAGGAAGTCGACATGATAGAATATGCATGTATACATACAATATACGGTATATGCAGCGTGCTTAGATTTATGAAGACAATGTTAAGTGTTCATCAGAGTGACAGCCTGCGGAAAGACACTGTTCTTGTGTCTGGTAATGGGCTCATCAGCATTACAAAATATTGAAAATTGTTTGTTAATCTTACTGTTTTGCAGGTTGATAAGAATTGCTATGAGGCGCCATGATAAGCTATAAGATTCACGTCTCTTATGCTAACATCAAAGACTTGCTACTCGGATGAAAAAAGTGTGGATGGTCTGTTATCATTTCAAGAAAGTTATGAGATTCATGTGTGTGAATCATGTGGGGTCAGTATTCTGATGAAGACCGAAATGTACTGTCATTTTTTAGTTAGTAAGTCAATGCAATTCATTTATTGTAACATGTGATAGTGTGTATGTTTGTGTACCCATTTATATCCGTGCAATAGGAAACGGTGGATAAATTCATGAGCCTGGGTTTTATAGAAAAGCCCACCTTCCCTCTCTCTCTCTCTCTCCCTCTCTCTCTCTCTCCCTCTCCCCCCCCCCCTCTCTCTCTCACTCACTCTCTCCTTGTTAAGTGACAGGACTGGAGGGGTGAATGGACAAAAGAGGGTTTCCTTTCTTCCTCCTTCAGGATCTAAGACAATTAACATCTTTCTACTCTCTCTGCTGATCTGCTGATCTCTCTCTCTCTCGCTCTCTCCCCCCTTCGTGAAGTGACAGGTCTGGAGGGGGCGATTGAACAAAAGATGGTTCCCTTCCTTCCTCCTTCAGGATCTAAGATAACTAACAGGCTTCTTGAGTAAAGTCTTGGGGTTTCTCCCCCTAGCTTTAGTTGCTTCTGGCCTCAGTCTCTTGCCAACAACTACTAAAGAAACCAAGCTGTCATCCGGCTGCTTTCTTTTTTTGTCGAGAACTGTTTATGTAGTTGGTAAGTCATTGAGTTCTGTGTCCTCCTTCTCCTCTTTCTCTCCTTTTCAACCTGTGCAGATATGGCACCATACCTTCTACAACGAGCTGAGAGTGGCTCCAGAGGAGCACCCTGTCCTACTGACTGAGGCCCCGCTTAACCCTAAGGCTAACAGAGAAAAGATGACACAAGTACACCACACACACACACACACACACACACACACACACACACACACACACACACCATCATCATCTTTAAAGTTTGAATTTTTTTTAATCATTATCGTTTTTAATCATCGTGGCCCTCCTTCTGAAACTGATTTAATTCTTCTTTTTCTTCCTTCTCTACTTTTCTACTCTGCTCATCCCTTTCTCCCCACTTCTCCCCGTCATCGCCCTTCATCTCTCCTCCTTTCCTTTCCTCATCTCATTTTTCCTCTCTGTCTCTCCCATCCTAAACTCTTCTCTTCTTCGCCCTCTCTGTCCTTGCTTGTCATTGCCTCATTTCTCCTTTGCTCTGATTTCCTTTCCGCTTGCTCCCTCCCATCTCTTCTTTCCCCTCCTTTGCTCCCATACCCTCCTCCACTGTCCTTGTCGACAGATTATGTTTGAGACCTTTAACGTCCCAGCTATGTATGTGGCCATCCAAGCTGTCCTTTCTCTCTATGCCTCTGGCAGGACCACAGGTCAGACAGTACACAATGCGAGTGAGGCCTTACTTGACAGATCTGTTCCCTCACCACAGGACCACACCTCCTAATAAGGTTACTGATAGGTACCAACCCTGTGCTCACGTGAGGGGACCCACCAGAAACAAGCCCTGACTTACACTGACATCCTGACCCATAGCACGAGGGGTTAGAGGACATTTCTGGGGCGGTCTGGTGATTGTAATTTTTTCTTCAGCAGTATGGTATTCCTTTCAGCGCAGTGCTTTAGGATTTGCAATGTTTGAAACCCTTCGAATCATGTAATTGTATTTACTCTCCTTCAAACAAAATGTAGAAATACTTACTACAAGTAGGCAGAATGCATACAATTGAAAATGTCTTTGCTATTAGTAGGTATCAGAGATTGGTATCGGCATTTATCTAGGACATACTATATTTATTCATTTATTTATTTACATTTCCTGGGTATAAAGTACCAAGGGGATGGTAATATATTACATCTTGTCTTTTATATGAGTATAACAACCCTGCACACTGAAAGAGCTCAAAGAGAAGGTTATTTTGTCAATTGTCCTATCCAACCATGTCCATCCACAATAATACACACACACACACACACACACACACACACACACACACACACACACACACACACACGCACAACCTAACTAAAAAAAAAAATGTGTGTGCTTAAGTATAACAGTTGGTGCCAGTGTTTATTCTCCCATTTAACCAACTGTTATGTTGGTTGATAATTACAATAATAATGATGGTGTGACACATAACATGACCTGTCTTTAGATAATTAGAACAGATTGTGTTTGTCATGTCAGAATAAACTCAGTCTCTGTGCTTGATTATTTTTCAGGCATTGTCCTTGATGCTGGTGACGGTGTTACTCACAATGTGCCAGTCTATGAAGGCTATGCTCTACCTCATGCTATAATGAGGCTGGACCTTGCAGGCAGAGACCTCACTGACTACCTTATGAAGATCCTGACTGAGAGAGGCTACAGCTTCGTTACCACTGGTACTAAAATATAAATATATATATATACACACACACACACACACACACACACACACACTCACACACACACACACAAACCACATACTCAGATTCCTATTAGCCATCCATAATCTAATATACTGATACTGCCTCTCTCTGGCTGAGTATTGTAGATGCACTTATAGGCACGCAAATAAAAAAACAAAAAACTGTCAGACCAAACTGGTTTTATGGGGACTAATATACAAGCAAATGTAATGTTAATGCCCAGAAATTGGTGCTGTTATAATAATACATACCGTGAGGCGGTCTTAAGTATCTATTAAAAGTTGTATATAACTTATTGCTGTGTGTACAAAACATAAGGGATGTCTGCTTTTTCTTATAAATAGATTGACCAGGTGAATACAGGTAGAAGTTGTCATCCTAGCTGATTTCATTTCAAATCGACCTTAATTGGAGCAAAGAGAGAGGAGAGGATAGATTAGATTAGGAATTTCAAAGCTTGAGACATTTGATAAACTGTTTATGTAACCGAGGGAGCATGGGGGCAAAATGGTGTTTTTTTTTATATAAAGTATGGATGCCAAGGTTGCTGGTTTTAGTATATCCAGAACTGTTGTGTTTTTTATGCTCCCGAGTTTCTGTTGTGTATCTCAAAAGGCTCACCAAAACATCCAGCCAAGTACAGGCCAGTAGCCAAAAATGTTGAAAAGATTGAAAGGAGACTGCCAAAAACGGTGCAAAGCAACAGACAGTTTGCTTTTAGTCAAGCTGTGACACTCCAGGAGCAATAACATTAGTGCAGAAAGACTCATTCATGACTGCACAACTTGACACAAATTACCATGTAAGATTTCGTCGCAAAAAAAAAAAGTGTTTGCAACACACAAAATGTCAAAAACATTGGACTCTTGGAGATTGGGAAACATTGGCTGGTCTGATGAACCACAGGTCCTGGGTTTTAACACTGATGGGAAGACATGGGAAAAGAGGAAACCACAGGACTCCATGCATCCATCATGCCACATGTCAAAACTGCCAACTGGTGGTGGTGGTGGTGTAATGATGTGTTTTCATGGTGCATATCAGGTCCTTTGATAAAAGACAAGCAATCTTTGGATGTCAGAGGCAATATGGACATAATTTCCCTTTTGGTGCCTCTCCTCACGGCATCAACTCACAGCTGGACTTTTTCAGTAGGAGAACACCTCATGCCATATTGATAAAATTGACCAGCCGGGGGCGTCCGAGTGGCATAGTGGTCTATTCCATTGCTTACCAACATGGGAATCACAGGTTTGAATCCCCGTGTTACCTCCAGCTTGGTCGAGCGTCCCTACAGACACAATTGGCCGTGTCTGCGGGTGGGAAGCCGGATGTGCGTATGCGTCATGGTCACTGCACTAGCGCAGTCAGGTCTGGTCAGTCAGGGCACCTGTTCGGGTGGGGAGGAGGATCTGGGGTGAATAGCGTGATCTTCTCACACGCTACGTCCCCCTGGCGAAAGTCTTTACTGTCAGGTGAAAAGAAGTGGCTGGCGACTCCACATGTATCGGAGGAGGCATGTGGTAGTTTGCAGCCCTCCCCGGATCGGCAGAGGAGAGGGGAGGAGCGACCGGAACGGCTCGGAAGAGTGGGGTAATTGGATGGGTATAATTTGGGAGAAAAAGGGGGAAATCCAAGAAAGAAAAAAAAGACCAGCAGTGGTTCCCCAAAAATGACAGGTAAATCAACTTAATGCAGTAACCTGCCCAGCCACCAGACCTCAGTCCAATTGAGCATTTGTTGGATGAGACGTGATGAGCTGTTCATTACAGATCCAAAACCAGCCAATCAGCACCCCTAGAGAACGCATTCAACACCTTGTTAAGACGGGGTGCAACACAATATTAGAAAGGCATCATCGATGTTTTGTACAATCAGTTTATCACACGTATTCTCTCACACCTTTCTTGATTTTTTTGTTCTCCCCTAGCTGAGCGAGAGATAGTGCGTGACATCAAGGAGAAGTTGTGCTATGTAGCTCTGGACTTTGAGAACGAGATGGCCACTGCCGCCTCCTCTTCCTCCCTGGAGAAGAGTTATGAGCTGCCTGATGGGCAGGTCATCACCATCGGCAATGAGAGATTCCGTTGCCCGGAGACCCTCTTCCAACCTTCTTTCATCGGTTAGTGGATAAAAGAAGGTCTTTGTTGTCATTGTGAATACGGTTACATAAGGATCCATTCTCCTCAGTGCTATCCTACACCTTCTGTAAATTAATTGGTTGAACATCCAATTCATCTGCCAAGGACACGTTTCTCTCCCTCTCCAACTTGTTTGTATTGTATAACTTGTCTCCTCCTCCTTCAGGTATGGAGTCTGCAGGCATCCATGAGACTACATACAATGGTATTATGAAGTGTGATATTGACATCCGTAAGGACCTGTATGCCAATAACGTCCTGTCAGGGGGTACCACCATGTACCCTGGTATTGGTGACCGCATGCAGAAAGAGATAACTGCCCTGGCACCAAGTACCATGAAGATCAAGGTAGACATACACACAAACTCAAAGACACATTTGCATCTCCAGCCCACCATACTCTCTCTGCCGCATATACTCATTTAACCATTCCTGTTTCTGCTCCTCTCAGATGATTGCCCCCCCAGAGAGAAAGTACTCCGTATGGATTGGCGGCTCCATCCTGGCTTCTCTCTCCACCTTTCAGGCCATGTGGATCAGCAAGGATGAGTATGAAGAGGCTGGACCATCTATTGTGCACAGGAAGTGCTTCTGAATCAATTCTTCCCTGTCTACATCCTGCCTCCATTATCTTTGTTTTTTGTCTCAGTTCATTCACCCCTATCTTCTTTTGCTCATGGAGTTGTCATGCTTCTTTCCTGTGTCAGCATTTTCTTTTAATTTCTCTCCCCCTCCCATCTCTCAATCTCTCTCTCTCTCGCTCTCTCTCTCTCACCTCTGTTTACTACATTGCTGCTTTGCCATCATTGTCCTCCTCCAAAATGCCCTCTGACTGTTGACTGAATTAGGGAATGTTGTCAAATAAATGAACTTTATGTTTTCATTCTTCTGACTTGTGTCTGGTGTAGCAGGGCTTTGATCATCTTTTTATACCGTGAACCAGATCTAAATTTCTGACAAGTAGACTCGGAGATGGTGGGATTGTTAAAGTGTTACATTATGCAATGGGAGTTGTTACTTTGCTCAGATATTACGGGAATGCTTTGTGTGTTCCACGTTCATGCAGCTGTAGGGTACTGCAGTACATAAAGTTACCAATGAACGTATAATTTAATGTCCACACAAAGTTGCAAGGCAGATGCATGATGCTTACTATTGTATTCAAAACGATGTAATTGGATAACAAGATTTAATCCATAGTCATAAACAGAGGGGGGGGGAGACTTTGACTTTTAAAATAACTTTTATTTACGTCACAGTATAGAGATCCTCCATTCCCACCATGTCAACATTAAACCGGTAAGCTAAAAAAACAAAACCTCAGGCATCATTACTGTGGCTCAATCAAATGAGACACACACACACACACACACACACACACACACACACACACACACACACACACACACACACACACACACACACACACACACACACACACAGCTCACATCAAAAACAAATTATCCATCATTGACTGCTGGGATAGACTCCAGCGACCCTGAGAGCAGGATAAGCGGTTCAGATAATGGATGGATGGATGGATTTGTCTGGAACACAATGAGAGTGACCTGCACCAATCAACAGTCCAATAAACGTTGTCAGTCTGTTTGTCAAAACTTGAGAGAGGATTTCATAGGGTGTAGACAAAAGACCTACTTGTCCCCAGTTTTTTAAAAGGGCTAAATCTCCTTTCTTAGGCAGCAGAGAGAGAACTGCATGCCTACAGGAAACCATAAGTGTCCCTTTTTTAATGCACTCTGTAAAAATGTCCAGAAGATCCTGTCCCACAACACTCTAGAAGTGTTTAAAAAAGTCACATGGTAGACCTTCCATTCCTGGAGCCTTGCCCAATGTTATCTGAGACACAGCAGCAATAAGTTCATCTAGAGTCATGTCCAAACACAGTGTATCCTGTTCTTCTGGACTCAGCTGAGGAAGGCCCTGTAGAAGCGCTGCAGCAGAGTCCACATCACAGCCCTCTGCCCTGAACAAGTCCATGTAGAAGTCCACTGCATGTTTCTTCATCTCAGCGGAGGCTGTGGTCACCTTTCCACCAGGGAGATGAAGACACACCATCTGGTATGTTGGAACCACTGGCTTCTCTAAATTAAAGAAGAAAACAATTGGTGCACCCATGTCTTGGAGTCCAGTGAAGACTGCTCGGACTAAAGCTCCTTTAGCTCCCTCTCGCAGGAAGGGGTTCAGCTGCTGTCTTTTACAGTGTAGGAGATATCATTCTGGTGATCAAGGCGTGAACCAGAAACATCTTACAGGTCACCACCCAACACAACACACCCTCCTGGATGAATGCCACTCAATTTGTCTTGCAACTTTTTAAAAAGCCCTCCAAACTCAGAGCCATTGTTTGGTGCAGAAACATTAATAAAACTAAATGTAAACACCTCCATTTCAGCTGCCACCATAAGGACTCTGCCAGCTGAGAAGAAACACCAAGTGTTGTATGATCATGGTACATCTAAATTGAGAGTTTCATTTTCTTTACCATGTTTGCCATAGGCACTTTTAAATCTCTCCTTAGACCAGTGACATGCTTCTTGAGATGATGACGTCTATTGCTATTCAGTACATCTAACCCAACATCTTTCTGCAGCGTAGTAACTGACCAAATAAATTTGTCAGCGTCAGGAAAATAATCCTTGACATTGAACGACAATGGAACGCCAACAAGTCCGAATTAACACATAACATAATTGATTTACCAGAAGGCAGTTAAGGATGCGAGATCAGCGTACTTCTCTGAACTAATATTGAGAAATAACCACAATCCTAAAGTTCTCTTCGGGGTAATTGATTATGTTATTAATGGTCCCTCCACTTCTCTTTTTGAACCTGATGTCGAGTTGTCTGAAAAAATTCTCATGAAGACATCATTCCGACTAAGCTACTCAAGGAGGTATTTTCCACTATCAGCCCCATTATTCTTCAAATTCTTAATAATTCTCTGGCCTCCGGTTCTTTTCCAGACAGTTTTAAGCATGCCACCATTCACCCATTGCTGAAGAAACCTAATTTAGACCCCCTGTCCCTAAGTAACTACAGGCCAATCTCCAAATTGTCTTTTCTATCCAAGGTTCTGGAGAGAGTAATTTCTTCTCAGTTGATTTCTTTTATGAACACACATACTGTTTTTAACAGTTTCCAGTCTGGTTTTAGATCACTTTATAGTACTGAGACAGCTCTGGTTAAGGTCACTAATGATTTACTGCTGAATGCTGACAGAGGTGACGGCTCAATTTTAGTTCTTTTGGACTTAAGTGCTGCCTTTGACACGGTTGATCACAACATCCTCCTACATTGCTTAGAGACTTGGGTTGGCATCAAGGGCTCGGCTCTTAACTTATTACACTCTTACCTCACCAACAGCACTTTTTCTGTTGTTCTGGGTAACTCTACCTCTCAGTGGCTCAGTGGAATTGTGGTGTCCCTCAAGGCTCAGTTCATGCTGCCCCTTGGCCAGGTCATTCAAAATCACGATGTGCTATACCATTTTTATGCTGACGACACTCAGTTATACATGCCACTAAAACCCACCGATCCTAGCGCCCTATTAAATCTCACAGCTTGCCTCCCCGACATTAAACCCTGGATGTCCAAACATTTTCTAAATTTAATGATGATAAGTCTGAGGTCATTCTGTTCAGCCCCGAAAATTCCATCAGTCCATTTGCCACTAATCTTGGTGGTCTGTCAGGCAGTCTTAAATAGGCTGCTAGGAATCTTGGGGTAATATTTGATGCTAACCTCAGTTTTGACAATCAAATCAAACATGTTGTTCAGTTATGCTTTTTCCAACTCAAGCTAATTTCCAAAATTAGGTAATTTTTCTCAATTGCCGATTTCCAAAAAGTTGTACACGCTTTTATCTTTTCTCGACTCGACTACTGTAATGCACTTTATTCTGGTATAAGCAAGAGCTCACTCCCCCGCCTGCAGTTGGTACAAAATGTCGCTGCTTGGCTCATTACAAGGACAAGGAAGAATGGCCATATCACTCCTGTGCTTGCCTCCCAACACTGCCTCCCTGTTATATTTCGAATTGATTTTAAAATTTTACTGCTCACTTTTAAGGCTTTATATGGTATTGATCCTTTATACATTTGTGATTTATTGACTTGGTATGTCCCCCCTCGACCATTAAGGTCTGCAGATGGAGCCCTGCTAGTTATTCCCAGGTCTCGGTTGGTCACAAAGGGTGATCGGGCTTTTGCTGTTAGAGCCCCCACACTATGGAATGCTCTTCCTGCTGAGCTAAGACGAACTAAGTCTCTAGCTTCTTTTAAATCTCATCTTAAAACTTTTCTTTTTATGAAAGATTTTACAAATGTTAGATATTTGTTTTTATTTTCACTGTGTTTATTTTTACTCTTATTTGATCTTACTCTTATTCCAGCCATGTCTGGTTTTATGTTTGTTTTTTTGGGAAGCAAATTCTGCTTAGGGCTCATAAAGCCTTGGGCCGGCTCTGCACACACACACACACACACACACACACACACACACACACACACACACACACACACACACACACACACACACACACACACACACACACACACACACACGTATACTATACAATCGACATATAACAAACATCTGACAGCAAAAACAAAGTTATCCTTCATAGATTTGTCTGGAACAAAACAACAGTGACCTGCACCAATCAACAGTTCAATAAACATGTCAGTCTGTTCAACAAAACTTTGGAGAGGATTTCATAAGGTGTACACAAAAGCGCTGCTGGTCTCCAGTTTTTTAGAAGGGCTAAATCTCCCTTCTTAGACATGTAACCCGGTGTGAAATGTAGGCTTAGTTGAAAAAGTTAAAGAAAAGACTTGTATTTTTAAAAGGAGACTTTTACTTTGAAAAGGAGACTTTGTGTTTGGTTATTTCTGATCGTGTGTTATAAAGGTAAAATAAAATAAATAAAAGTCTATGTGTAATATGCTATAGGCTGTATCATTTAAAAACAAGTTAACAAAGGAGAAACGGGTTAAACACCGTCAAAAGAGATTATTTAACTGAAACGTAATTTACCTTGATGTGATTGGTTGAAAAGTGCCGCAGTATCTGTGGCCAGGGAGTTCAGAGCAGTGTGATTGGATGAAAAATGCCGCAGTACGCGAAGAGGGAGTGGCGTAGGAGTGCGGGTTTTGTAGGCGGGAGTTCGTCCGAGTGACGACCAGGCAGAGACGGAAGCAGATCTGTGATGGAATCCAGTTGTTGATGTTCCCACATCGAGAGGTTTTGTCAAAAAGGTTTGAGTCTAAAAGCCCGGTTATTGTAGCGGTTTCTGGAGCTGTCAACACGGCGGACTTTAGAGAATAAACTGCATTGACTGGTAGGCGGCACGGTCGCCTCACAGCAAGAAGGTCCTGGGTTCGAGCCCCGGGCTAGTCCAACCTTGGCGGGTCATCCCGGGTCGTCCTCTGTGTGGCGTTTGCATGTTCTCTCCGTGTCGGCGTGGGTTTCCTCCGGGGGCTCCGGTTTCCTCCCACAGTCCAAAGACATGTAGGTCAGGTGAATTGGCCATGCCTGCCGCCCAATGACTGCGGGAATAGGCTCCAGCGACCCTGAGAGCGCAGGATAAGTGGTTAGATAATGGATGGATGCATTGACTGGTGAAGGGGATTTTACTGGTCAGAGCCAAGTTGGCAACGGCCGGACGATTAGCTTTGGCCGCTAGCCAAACAGTATAGTCGCCGCTTATTCCATTTGTTTGCCCAACAAGTGGGTGTTATGGATAGCTGGTGCTTGCCAGATCAGTGAGCCGTTTTACAGTTAAAGATGATTTATTTCGCCGTTCCCACTGGCCACGCGTCCGGAGAACAGAGGAAAGGGACATCGGCTTGTATCTGCGGACTCGGTAGTGTTTACCAGCTGCCTGCCTGGACTTGCCTGCGCGGATACTGAACGGACGGTAACGTCTCGCCTCGGTCGCCATCACTAAAGGTACTTTGCAGTCATTTCTCTAGCTCGGCAGTGAGCGAAGGAGCCATTTTATTTTGCGGCCACACCGAACACAAGCAGCGATTCAGGCCTGCAACCAGGGCTTTATTTTGATTTAAATGCCGGCTTACTACAACCCAGGTTTATGATATGTATGGTGTATAATTACGGTTTAAGGTGGGCCCACAAATCTAATTAAAAGGTAGCTAAGGTTTATTACGGTTTTACTGCGAATTTGAAGGTAGTCTCGGTGTATTTAGTTATTCAAGGGTTATTAAACTGAATACTTTTATCATTGTAACCGGTTATTTTCTTGCCCGGTGTGGGATTCGATACGGGTGTACTGCACCACAAGGCGACATCACTAACCGCTCGGCTAAAGGGTCAGACCCGTTAGCTAGGGACTAACGTGTGTTGCTAGTAGTTTTCATTATTATTATTATTATTATTATTATTGAAGTAATTACTGTTCGGAAGGAGTTTTGATCAAAACCCCTGACAGTTTTTTGTGTTTACTCATTAGAAGCACGTTTATTTGGGTTACTTACCGGTATTATTATTATTATTGTTGTTGTTGTTATTAAGGGGTATATATTTCCTGTGAGCAGCACGGTGGTGCAGTGGTTAGTGCGGTAGCCTCACAGTAAGAAGGTCCTGGGTTCGAGCCCCGGGGTAGCTCAACCTTGAGGGGTCGTCTCGGGTCGTCCTGTGTGGAGTTTGCATGTTCTCCCCGTGTCTGCGTGGGTTTCCTCCGGGGGCTCCGGTTTCCTCCCACAGTGCAAAGACATGTAGGTCAGGTGAATCGGCCGTACTAAATTGTCCCTAAGTGCGTGTGTGGGCCCCGTGTGACAGTCTGGCAGCCTGTCCAGGGTGTCTCCCCCGCCTGCAACCCAATGACTGCTGGGATAGGCTCCAGCATCCCCGAGAGACCCTGAGAGCAGGATACGTGGTTCGGAAAATGGATGGATATATTTCCTGCAAAAGAGAGAGCATTTTTGTTACTGTCATTGTTACTCTTATTTTCAAAGTAAAACATATTATTTTATACGTACCTGAGTTGTGTGATATTCTTGACCGAATTGTTTAATTTACCTGCGGGAATTAGGTACTTGTGGAAATAAAGGGCATTAAGTTAGAAATTAAGTTAAGGTTAACGAAATTACATTGATTTTATATATATATTTGCTGGTCAGGTTTAGGGCGCACAGAATAAATAATAGCACAAAAGTAAAGGGAGTATGTAATATGTATGCGAACTCAGGGCACTGCCCTTTCATTACCAGTAGGGGGCACAAGTGCTATAGGCAGCAGAGAGAGAACTGCACTTCTACAGGAAAACGGAAGTGCCTCTTTCTCAATGCACACTGTAAAAAAAGTCCAGAAGATCCTGTCCCACAGCACTCCAGAAGTGTTTGAAAAAGTCAGATGGCAGGCCTTCCATTCCTGGAGCCTTGCCCGACGCACAGCTGAGAAGAAATACCAAGTGTTGTATGATCATGGTATGTGTAATGAATGAAAGATGTTATTATTTTGAAGGTCCTGTCACGTGTTTAACTTGACCTACTCACGGGTGTACGTGCAGTGCGTGTGACGTATACAGGAAGTTAGACACTCATGTTATGAAGGTTGTATGTTGGATGAACGCTAGTAAAAGCTACACAGTTAAGAACCTACGAAGTCGGCTCATTCTTGAATTATTCTTATGTCAGTAAGACAAGGCGTCTACGGACATTACATGGTGTCAGAATAGTCTGTGTATCTGAACACGAGCGGTCATGCCGAAGTTTAATCCGCCGAGTGAATTCAAGTTTGACTGCCCCGTTGAATGGCCGGAGTGGAAACAACGGTTTTCGCGCTTCAGGCTCGCGACAAAGCTGGATAAAGACGACGGGGAGATTCAAGTGAGTTCACTGATTTATGCAATGGGAAGCGAGGCTGAAAAGATATTCAGCTCGTTTGACTTCGCGGCGGAGGGGGATAAAGTGGACTATGATATCGTACTGAAAAAGTTCGACGACTACTTTATTCCCCGCCGTAACATCATACATGAGAGGAAGTGCTTCTATCAACATAGCCAGCAGCCAGGAGAAACAGTGGAGATGTACATCCGGGCATTGTATGAGCTGTCTGAACACTGTGAGTTTGGGGACAAGAGGGATGAACATATCAGAGATCGTCTGGTAGTGGGCATAAAAGACAAAGTGCTCTCCCGTCAGTTCCAGCTCACAGCGGACCTTACTCTGGTGAAAGTCATTGAACAAGTGCGCCAGGCGGAGGCAATAACAAAGCAGCTCAGCCTCCAAGCTAACCAACCAGAGGCCCAACTGGCTAACGTCAATGTTGTCCGACGGCGGGACGGACGGCAAAAGAAAAAGGGCGGACAGCGTCATGGTGGCGGCAGTCCTGCAACCAACAAAGTAGATGAATGCGGGAGGTGCGGCAAGACGCAGCACACCGATGAGCGGAAGTGTCCTGCAATGAACAGTAAGTGCAACAAGTGTCATAAAAAGGGACATTGGGAGCGTGTATGTCACTCTAAAGTGGTGAGAGAAGTCACTGAAGAGGTCAAACAGCTGTACTTTCTGGGAGAAGTTGGCAAAGAGAGCAGTCAAGAGGATTGGACTGTTAGTTTAACAATAAGTGATGTACCAATAACCTTTAAAATTGACACGGCGGCTGACGCTACTGTTATCAACCAAGGGACATTTAAAAAGCTGAAGCCAAACATAAAACTGGGACCTCCTGACACATGCTTCATAAGCCCAGGTGAAAACATCAGCTGCATAGGACAGTTTCAGGCCACAACCAAATACAAGGAGAAACAACACTCCTTTCCAGTGTATGTGATCAAGGGGAGAGGCAGCTGTCTGCTGAGTCGTCCAGAGGCAGTGGAGATGGGTCTAGTGAAGCGGATGGATGAGGTCAGTGGAGTTTTCGGTTCAAGTGGACTGCTGAAAACAGACCCAGTGAAAATAGCTCTGGTGGAGGATGCCCAGCCATACGTGGTGCATACAGCCAGACGGATACTGCTGCCACTTGTACCACTGGTTAAGAAAGAACTGCAGCGCATGGAAAATGAGGGCATTATTGAAAAAGTGACTCAGCCCACAGAATGGTGCGCCGCTATGGTGCCGGTGCTGAAACCGAACAAGAAAGAGGTTCGCTGCTGCGCTGACCTCAGGAGGCTGAATCGAGCGGTGAAACGTGACAAATACGTGCTGCCCACTATGGAGGAAATAATGCCAAGGCTCGCAGGGTCAAAGTTCTTCACAACGTTGGATGCAACAAGGGGGTTTTACCAGATCCCCGTGCATGAAGACAGCAGGGGGCTCACCACTTTCATCACCCCATTTGGAAGGTATGCTTTCAGCCGCCTTCCATTTGGTATAACGAGTGCTCCAGAGATTTTCTAGAGAAAGATGGCGGAAACTCTGACCGGGCTAGAGGGCACAGAGGTGTACATGGATGACATCCTTATACATGGAGAGACTGAGAAAATCCATGACCGGCGCCTAGCAGAGGCGCTGGGGGTCATTGAAACAGCAGGTCTCAAACTGAACCAAGCGAAATGCAAGTTCAAACAAAAACAAGTCCGCTTCCCTGGTCACATCATCGACGAGGCAGGCATCAGACCTGACCCGGACAAAGTGGCCGGAATAGAGAACTTTCCTCAGCCCCAGAACGTGACGGAACTCAAGAGGTTCCTCGGGATGGTGAACTATTTGGCAAAATACGTCCCAGAGCTGTCCACTGTAGGTCAGCCGCTTTATGGACTGCTTAAAGCAACGACAGAGTGGCTGTGGGGACCTGCACAGAACACAGCATTCCAAGACCTTAAAGCAGCACTCGCCACCGCCCCGGTACTCACCTTTTATGACGTCACTAAGGCTACGGTGGTGTCAGCAGATGCCAGCAGCTACGGGCTGGGGGGCGTTCTGCTCCAGCAGCACGGGGAACACTGGAAGCCCGTGGCCTACTGCTCCCGACGGCTGAGTGACGCAGAGACAAGGTACGCACAGATCGAGAAAGAGTGCTTAGCCAGAGTCTGGGCATGTGAAAGGTTCGAGAAGTACTTGTTTGGGCTTGACAATTTCAGACTTGTCACCGATCATAAACCACTAGTGCCCCTCATGAACAGCAAAGACTTGGATAATGTGCCCATTAGGTGCCAGAGACTGTTAATGAGGCTGATGCGTTTCAATACAGTGGCTGAATACGCACCAGGCAAAACTTTAGCTGTGGCTGATGTACTCTCCAGAGGCCCAGAGCAGCGCTACGGAGATGGTGCTTCTCATGATGATGTTGCAGCACACATTGATGCCATCGTGTGCCAGGTGCCTGCCACACCTCAAAGGATGCAGGAGATAAAACAGAGCACGGATGGGGAGCTGCAGCTCCAGACAGTGTTGGGCTTCATCAGACACGGCTGGCCTGAGTATATCGATAAAGTGCCGGAGACAGTCAGAGACTTTTATCAGATGAGAGGGGAGTTATCTGCGGTAGATGGTTTAGTCATCAGAGGCAGTCGTATCGTCATTCCCACAGAGATGAGGGAGGTGATCTTAGAGAGAATACACGACGGCACCAGGGGATAGTTAAGTGCAGAGAGCTAGCCAGTCAGTGTGGTGGCCCAAAATGACAGAGCACATTACAACAAAGATACAGCAATGTCAATTCTGCAGAGAACACAAGAACACACAGAGAAAAGAGCCTTTAATGTCAAGTGAGCTCCCATCCAGACCATGGCAGAAATTTGGCATAGACCTGTGTGAGTACAAAAAGCAAAACTACTTGATAGTGTCTGACTATTATTCCAGGTTTTTGGAGATCCCAAATCTACCAACAACTACTAGCAGTCAGGTTGTAGCTAGGCTGAAGGCTACATTTGCACGTTTTGGTATCCCTGAAATTGTAGTTAGCGATAATGGGCCACAGCTAGTTTCAGAAGAGATGAGGAGGTTCAGTGAGGATTATGATTTCATCCATGTGACTTCAAGCCCACACTACCCCCAGAGTAATGGACAGGCAGAGAGGGCTGTTCAGATAGCCAAAAGCATATTAAGGCAGGAAGACCCTCTCCTCGCCCTGTTGACATACAGAGCTACACCCTCTTCTTCCACTGGAGCCAGTCCAGCGGAATTGCTCATGGGTAGGAGAATCAGAACCACCTTACCCACATTGCAGCATAACCTGAAACCGGCCTGGCCTAAAGAGGAACTGATCAAAACCACTGACGCTGCAGCCAAATCGAGGCAGTCTTTCTACTACAACAGCGTGCGGTCACTGCGCCCACTGAACTCGGGTGACGCAGTACTCACCAAACTTGATGGACAGAAAACATGGACAATGCCAGCAGTTGATCACAGTCAGAGCTCCACTCCCAGATCCTACATAGTGGAGACAGCTCAAGGTGAACATTACAGAAGGAACAGGCGCCACCTGTTGGCCACACCCAAAACACTCACCTTTGTCAGCAGGGATCCTGACCATGTCACTCCAGGGGAGAATGGAAACACGGATGAGTCCCGAGCAGCAGAAATGCCAACTTCCACACCATATGTTACTCGCTCTGGCAGGGTGAGCAAGCCAGCAATCCGGCTGGATTTGTGAGGCGTATGGACTTGTGTACTGTGGGAGATTTTTTTATTTTCTTTGTGAAAAGGGGGGTGATATACAGGTTGGAAATAAAAAAATAAATATTTCAGTTGAGTTATGGACTCTTTAAAGCTTACACCCCAGGCCTGTCAGTAAAATGTTGGACACTGTAAATCAAAGATGTTTGATGTCTTTGCTCTTTCTGTTTTACAGTTGAAAGAAAGAAAATGGTATTATTTTATTTGTCAAATAAAGCTACGGTTAAAGTCAGGAGTTGCTAAACTGGAGTTAAATTTGTTGGCAGTAAATGTTCAGAGAAATGTTTAGAAAATCATCTTAGAGGGGGAGATGTAATGAATGAAAGATGTTATTATTTTAAAGGTCCTGTCACGTGTTTAACTTGACCTACTCACGGGTGTACGTGCAGTGCGTGTGACGTATACAGGAAGTTAGACACGCATGTTATGAAGGTTGTATGTTGGATGAACGCTAGTAAAAGCTACACAGTTAAGAACCTACGAAGTCGGCTCATTCTTGAATTATTCTTATGTCAGTAAGACAAGGCGTCTACGGACATTACAGTATGTCTAATCTGAGAGTTTCATTTTCTTTACCATGTTTGCCATAGGCACTTTTAAATCTCTCCTTAGACCAGTGACATGTTTCTTGAGATGGTAGCGTTTCTTGCTATCCAGTACATCCAAGCCAACATCTTTCCGCAGTGTAGTAACTGACCGAATGAATTTGTCAGCGTCAGGAAAATAATCCTTTACATTAACCGATTTACCATATGTCTCATCTAGAAAACTGTTAATCTCCTCCAATGAATATAAGTTTACAGACTGAGAATTACTGTCCGCTACAGAAACACTAACAGAATCAGCTTCAGATTCACACTCCATAGCAGTCAAACTGCAGGCTTCATCACCTGCTTCTCTGCCCCACTGTCCATTTCAACCTGCAGCTTCTCTGCCCCCTGTACTGAAACCTGCTCCGACCTCCCCATGTCATCTTTCTTCTGCACTGTCCTGACCACAGGGTCAGCCTCCAACCCCCCTGCTAAATTATCTGTAGACAGAGAGCCACACGCACCGGCGGCCCTGACCACGGAGCCACCAACATCACTCTGCACAGGGGGAGCAGCCTCCGGCAGCGTTTGCCGCCCGTTTCTTCTTTCCCCATTGTCAGCCGCAGCGGACTGTTGCTTGCCTCTCTCAAGCCACATCAGCCACTGCTCACCACCGTCAGCCACCTCGGCCACAGCGGCCTGCTGCCCACCACACCGGCCCACGGCTCACCACCGCCAGCCACCTCGGCCGTAGCGGCTTGTTGCCCACCACCGTTAGCCACATCGCCCACAGCGGCCCGCTGCTCACCGCCATCGGCCCGCTGCCCACCGCTCCCTTCCGCACTGTCACACACATCAACTGCAGCAGACCCCGCTACGTGCTGTCTGTGTGGGGTGTGTCTCCATTCATAAAAATGGAGACATATTGTATCCTAATAATTTCAGAGGCATTTGTGTGAGCAGTAGTCTGGGGAAGATGTTTAATAACATTTTGAACAATCGAATTCTAACCCTCCTTAATGAACACAATGTCCTGAGCAAAGGTCAAATTGGCTTCCACCCAAATCACCGGACTACGGACCATATTTACACCTTACACACCCTCATAAATGAAAATGTGAATCAAACCAAAAATGGAAAAATATTTGCTTGTTTATTGACTTCAAAAAAGCTTTTGCCTCTATTTGGCATGAAGGACTATACTATAAACTTTTACAAAGTGGTGTAGGGGGTAAAGTGTATGTCATAATAAAGTCACTGTATTCAGACAACAAATGTGCAGTTAAGATTGGAGACAAAGGTCCGCGGTGGTGTAACAGTCTAAGCATCGGCTTTGTGTCGATGCAGTTGCCCACTGGGGACTGGGGTTCGCGCCCTGGTCTCGTCAGATCCGACTATGGCTGGACTCAATGAAGCCGCAATAATTGGCAACGCTGTCTTCGGGAGGGGGGCGGAGTCGGCTTGTGTTCGTCACGTGAATGCGTCTCTGTGTGTGTCGGAAAAAATAGTGGTTCGGCCTGGAGTCGCCTTGTCACGAAAGTGGGGAGGCGGTCTCCTTTGAGACTGCTGGCCGGAGAGATGCAGTTGGCGAACGCATGCAGTACGAGGGTGGGTGTTTGAATTAAAATAGGGATCGATTGGCCTCCTTAAATGTGAAAATTTTGAAAAACAATGATGGGCTTTTGTCAAGGAACTGGAACATTTGATTCCAGAGTACCAGGAAATGGGTGACGCAGGTAAGCTGCGGGTGGTCCTGGGAGGGGGGCCAGCGGCGAGCATTGCAGCAAGATTTATATTTTCCTGCCACAACCTGAGCAACAGTGGGTGACGGCACCTATTATTGGTTGTTATTTGCTGTTGCCATTATTTAGCAAATGCCTCTTGGCAGACGCTTTTGATCCGGGACGTGTGTGCTGTAGGTGCACACTTTCTCAATGAGTGTGGCCCCCTGGGGCCGAGCACATGGCCTTGGCGTTGTTGGTGCCATGTTCTTGCCGGCTAGGCCACGGAACCATAAACTATTATTGCTACTGTTGTTGTTTGATATCATAATCATTGTTGTTGCTGTTATTACAATCATTGTTGCTGTTGTGCTGTTGTTTTACATGCTTTGGCAAAATGTATGTCATGCCAATAAAGCAAATATTGAATTGAATTGAACTGAATTGAATTGAGAGAGAGAGGGATTCCTTTTTGTTTGCTATATGATCACGAAAAGGTCACCGAATCTTTGCCATGCATTGAAAATGGCCATCATGTGAGCAAAGGGATTAACATGGCAAGACGTGACAGGACTGTTAATTTCTCAATTCTGTGAGGACATAGTAACATGTCTGTGCAACTTCTCTCATGTTCAAGAAAGGGGGATAGTGACTTTGTTGTATTTGCCAAAACAACGGGAAACACACCAGATGACGTTGTTAATGAAGGAAGCAGAAAAGTGACTGATGTTCAAATGAGGGATTATTCTGACTACAGTCTACAGGCTGGTATGTTAGTGCTTCAGAAGGTGCTAACATACCAGCCTGTGATCTCACAGCCGGGTTGTAAATGTAGACTCACAGTGTTTATATTTGTCTGCCTGGAAAATGTCGACAGACAAGGAGTGTGGGCCTTACAATTGGCAGGAATGCCGAAGAAGAGAGCGAAGAAGTTGGCAAGATATCGTTTTATGTCTGGGAATTGGAAGTCAATATGTTTTGAGGAAGAGCTCTGATTTTATACCCCAAGTAGTCCTTTGCCTTAAGTGCTTATGATGAAAACCTGTGTACAGGGAGACATTGTAGTGTAGCTCACCTGTTTATAATCTTGTTTCCCCCCTGAATATTCCCAATTTTAAGGCTTCGTCGCTGGCCTGCATGCGTACATCTCAGACCTTTTGCCTGTGTGTGCCAGCGAGTATGATGAATAACTACAGTATGTCGCCGAATGGAAAACACTTGTTTGAAGCCTATTCTTTTACTGGAGATGTAGCTGAGACTGGTCCAAGTCTTAATTTCTCATCCGGCCTTGAATGCAACAACCTCCCAGTGCTCATATGCATGTCCCAGCTGACCGCAAATGTATAATAAAAAAAAGGTTAAATTATTGACAAGGGCATCTACATACGTGGGATTGATGAATTCCGCATAGCAGCACACAGTATTCCCTTGCATGTGTGCCATGAGTGGGAGGAATTACTACGATGTCAAGACTAAATCCACTCAGACACACACTGATGCACACCGCCAACCTCCTTCTTACCCCTTGTCTTCACTGCCCCTCTCCTCTCTTTTGTCTCACTCAGGTTTTTTCATTTTTCTTTCTTTCTTTTAATTTTATGCTTTTCATTCATCTTCTTTCCCCAGTTTCCATCAGCTGTGACCCTGTAGCTCTGCAATTTTTCTCACCTTCCCTTTCCTTTCCTTTCCTTTCCTTTCCTTTCCTTTCCTTTCCTTTCCTTTCCTTTCCTTTCCTTTCCTTTCCTTTCCTTTCCTTTCCTTTCCTTTCCTTTCCTTTCCTTTCCTAAGATGGAGGAAAGGGGGCATATGTTTCTGTGGCCCAGTTTCCCTTTCCCCTTGGAGCACGCCCTCCCTCTTTTTCCCTTCCTGCACCCCCCCCCCCCGTCCTTCCCTCCCTCCTTCATTCTGTCCTCACTGTAACACTCTTGCCCACACACCCCTCCTCCCCTCCTTCACCTGTCATCCTCCTCTCAGGTCCGAGGGTATATCACTGGCTTATAAAAAGGGTAATTTGATGCTTTTACAGTCATGGCAGGTTTCCAGGGTTGGCAGGGTTGGTGCAGATATAGGAAGTGACAGTTATAAAAAAAAAAAAAGGAAGATAAGAAAATCACATGATTTGGTGCAAAGAAAAGACTGACCTATACACTACACAATCAATCATGACAAATACTAAGTATCAGAAAGTTAAAGCATTTTCTTTTATTGAGATCAGGTGTCAAAATAAAAAAAAAAGGTTTATTATTTTACAGATGCTGCGTTTATACCTGTTTAGTTGGTCAGGACCAACCTGCTTTAACCTGATGGCATCCTCTGATAGATGTAAGTAAAGGCATTTCTGATGCACCATGGACACCACATGCAGCTCAGCGATTCATTAAGTTTTCCTTCATAAAATGCAAATAAGTCTTGCTACCCCGACAAGTTTTTATTCAGCAAAATGCATTTTAAATCAGATGGGTAATCTGCATATTTTTTTGCCTTCTGTTTTTGCCACACAGCTATTCTGCTGGAATCTGTTTGCAAAAAAAAAAAAAAAAAAACACTGACAATAACGGCACATGTAACATTTCTGTGTAGAAGCAAACACGCATATACAGAATGGAAGGTGCAACAGCGGCCTACAGGTGTTATACAATCATATTCACATGATTTTATAAATATGCATACATCAGGTCATAACGGAGAGAATAAGGTGATGTAAAGAAGAGGCTGCTGTTGACATGTTTTCTCATCTCTCCTTAGGAAACACTGCACCTGTTCGATGAGAGCACGCTTCCACTTACATGGTTGTTGGATGTATAGCATTGAAAGCACCAATGCATTTATACACCTTGGTGTCAGTTTGGTCAAACGCATGTGTGGCCATTTCTGTTTTCTAACATGAGGACTCACACTCTCTTGCACCATTTGCATCATCTTGCACCATTCATGCACAAGTCACTAAAATATGTCTGTGCAAAATCCATCTCCGTTGCCCAAGTAATAAGATTCAACACAAAGAAATAATACACTCAAATGGAATGCTGACGTGGGCAACATTTTTTTCCCCATGTCTATGTTAGCAGTCCAATTGAATGTTATTTTTTGCATCTAATTAATAAATTAATTTCCTAAATGTATTGTGAGTGCCCAGGATGAATATATATAATGAGGTATTTTATTCTAGTCTATTCTGTTCTATTCTACTGGGTTTAATTCTCTTCAGTCTATGGGGATGCTATATAGCCTGAGAGGACTATAGTAGTATGTACTGGTTTTTAATGAAGAGAGAGAGAGATGGAGAGAGATGATGAGCTGGTAGATAGATACTGTGTGTGGAAAGCTTCAGTAGGGATAGGAAAGAGACAAAGGAAGAGTATGAATGAGGTCTTGGGAGTAGAAGTTAGAGACTCAAGGGAGAAGATGTCAGAATAGATGATTTATGATACCCATTCCTACTACTACTACTAATACTACTAATACCACTACACACACACACACACACACACACACACACACACACACACACACACACACACACACACACGCAATGTCTTCCTTTCCTTTTACCCATCACCCTGTCATCTCATCTTCACCCTTCCTCCTCTCCCATTTCCTCTTCTTTTCATTCCCTTCAGGATCTACTTTCTTCTTCTCCCCCTCCTCTTGTGGGTCCTATAACAACCCCCTCCCTGACTGCATCTTCCTCTCAGCTCCCAATGCTATTGCTTCAAAATTTAATATCCTTGCTTCCTGTTCATCACGCCCCACATCCTTATATCCTCATCCAGTACCCATACATCTTACTTTTCTCATCAGTCTCTGCAAACATTTAAACAGGTCACATCTCTTATCCTTCCGCTTTGCACCCTTGTTTCCTGTTCCTCCATCCCCCTTTGCGTCACCTTTCTCCCCACTACTTTCTCCTAATCTTCTCCTCCTCCGTCAAATGTCTTGATATGTTCTTTCCCTTTTTTCCCCATTCTCTCCTTCTTCTATCTTACTCACCATGACTTCCACTCGCCTCTGTGTTCCTCCTGGTCACAGGTGAACACGTCAACCAGATATCGACATGATATCCTCTTATCCTCTCTGTTCAACCTTCCTGACCTATTCCAGTGGACTGAGTTTGGTTCTCAGTGGCAGTCATGATAGGTCACGTATATGTCAGTTACTAAGAAGCAGGTGAGCACAAAGACGACTGTAGATAAGATACTTTTACAACCCCCCCTTTTTTTCACCCTAATTGTATCCGGCCAATTAACCCACTCTTCTGAGCCATACCAGTCGCTGCTCCACCCCCTCTGTCGATCCGGGGAGGGCTGCAGACTACCACATGCCTCCTCAGATACATGTGGAGTCGCCAGCCGCTTCTTTTCACCTGACAGTGAGGAGGTTTGCCAGGGGGACGTAGCACATGGGAGGATCACGCCATTCTACCCCCTTCCCCCTCTCCCCGAACAGGCGCCCCGACCGACCAGAGGAGGCGCCAGTGCAGCGACCAGGACACACACCCAGAGCTGGCTTCCCACCCGTATACACGGCCAATTGTGTCTGTAGGGACGCTCGACCAAGCCGGAGGTAACACAGGGATTCGAACCGGCGATCCTTGTGTTGGTAGGCCACGGAATAGACTGCCACGCCACTCAGACACCTACTTTTACAACTTCGGTGGTGGTGCCGTGTTTGTCCATGCATTATCCAAGGCCAAATTCAATCCCCCCCCCCGGCCCCCTTTGTACAGGTGCATCTCAAAAAATTTGAATATTGTGGAAAAGTTCATTATTTTCCATAATTTAATTCAAAAAGTGAAACTTTCATATATTATAAATTCATTACACAAAGTGAAATATGTCAAGCCTTTTTTGTTTTTATCTTGATGATTACTGCTTACAGCTCATGAAAATCAAAAATCCAGTCTCTCAAAATATTAGAATATTACATAAGACCAATCAAAAAAAAGGATTTATAATACGGAAATGTCGACCTTCTGAAAAGTATGTTAATTTATGCACTCAATACTTGGTCGGGGCTCCTTTTGCACGAATTACTGCATCAATGTGGCGTGGCATGGAGCCAATCAGTCTGTGGCACTGCTGAGGTGTTATGGAAGCCCAGGTTGCTTTGATAGCGGCATTCAGCTCATCTGCATTGTTGGGTCTGGTGTCTCCCATCTTCCTCTTGACAATAACCTATAGATTCTCTATGGGGTTCAGGTCAGGCGAGCTGGCTGGCCAATCAAGCACAGTAATACCATGGTAGTTTGGCACTGTGGGCAGGTGCCAGGTCCTGCTGGAAAATGAAATCAGCATCTCCATAAAGCTTGTCAGCAGACAGAAGCATGAAGCGCTCTAAAATCTCCTGGTAGACGGCTGCGTTGACTCTGGGCTTGATGAAACACAGTGGACCAACACCAGCAGATGACATGGCACCCCAAATCATCACTGACTGTGGAAACTTCACACTGGACTTCAATCAACTTGGATTCTGTGCCTCTTCACTCTTCCTCCAGACTCTGGGACTTTGATTTCCAAATGAAATGCAACATTTACTTTCATCTGAAAAGAGGACTTTGGACTACTGACCAACGGTCCAGTTCTTTTTCTCCTTAGCCCAGGTAAGACGCTTCTGACGTTGTCTCTGGTTCAGGAGTGGCTTGACACTAGGAATGTGACACTTGTAGCCCAGTTTCTGGGCAGGTCTGTGCGTGATGGCTCTTGATGCACTGACTCCAGCCTCAGTCCACTACTTGTGAAGCTCCCCCAAGTTCTTGAATCAGCCTTGCTTGACAATCCTCTCAAGGCTGCTGCGGTCATCCCTGTTGCTTGTGCACCTTTTCCTACCACACTTTTCCCTTCCAGTCAACTTTCCATGGATATGCTTTGATACAGCACTCTGCGAACAGCCAGCCCTTTTAGCAATGACCTTCTGTGGCTTATGGGGTATTGTCAAGAGGAAGATGAGAGACACCAGACCCAAAAATGCAGATGAGCTGAAGGCTGCTATCAAAGCAACCTGGAATTCCATAACACCTCAGCAGTGCCACAGGCTGACTGCCTCCATGCCACGCCACAATGATGCAGTAATTCGTGCAAAAGGAGCCCTGACCAAGTACTGAGTACATAAGTGAACATACTTTTCAGAAGGTCAACATTTCTGTATTATAAATCCTTTTTTGATTGGTCTTATGTAATATTCTAATATTTTGAGATACTGGATTTTTGATTTTCATGAGCTGTAAGCCGTAATCAAGATTATAACAAAAAAGGCTTGACATATTTCACTTTGTGTGTAATGAATCTAGAATATATGAAATTTTCACTTTTTTAATTACATTACGGAAAATAATGAACTTTTCCACAATATTCAAATTTTTTTGAGATGCACCTATTCACTCAACTATGTAGGACTTAATGTCTATATATTTGGGATGCTTTAAATTTCACCGGTAGATTTTCAAAACTCGATTTTTTTCCTTATTACTGAAAACACAGGGCTACTTTTCCTTTTTTAAAATGACTATCTAAGCAAAGAGTTTCAAGAGGGGAAACTACAACACATTGGCGAATTGTATCCTTAAGTATGTCTTTATGCATGCTCAATAATCCAGGTAAGGAAATCACAGAAAGTTGAATCAGTTCATCTGGACACAACATTTAGTGGGAGAAACGTTTCATCACTCATCTATAAGTGACATCTTCAGTCTAAACTGACTGCAGGTATAAGGGCGGGGCCTTATAAACAATACAGTGGCATAACGACTGAAACCAACCAACTAGAGTAACAATGGCAATGTGTATTATTCACAGAGGATTGGGGAATAGTTGCAGTCACACCCCAAGGATCAGGTACACACAGAGCAATATAGTGTATGCTGTTAAATGCTAGGAGGATTGCTGTGACTTGTACATAAGGGAAAACAAACAGATGCTGGCCAAGAGGATGGCACAACACAGAAGAGCTAACATGTCAGGCCAGGACTCCGCAGTCTGCACCCATCTACAGGCCAGTGGCCACTCTTTCAAAGTTGAGGATGTGCACATCCTTGATAGGGAGGAATGCTGGTTTGAACAGGGAGTCAAAAAGGCCATCTATGTGAAGAGGGAACAACCGTCCCTGAACCGGGGGGGGCTAACACTATATCTGTCACCATCTCACAATGCGGTGATTGCAAACATTCCCAAATCCTCTGTTAATAGTACACATGGCCATTGTAACTCTAGTTAATAGTCATGGCAATTTGCATATGAAACCAATCGCTGGTTTCGGTTGCGATGCAACTGCCGGTTTTGGTCATTATGCACCTGTGCTGTTTATAAGGGTGGGGATACCTGCAGTCAGTTTAGACTGAAGAGATCACTTATAGATGAGTGATGAAACATTTCTTTCAATAAATGTTGTGTCCAGATGAACTGGTTCAACTTGCTTTGACTTTCTTACCTGGATTATTGAACGTGTATAAAGTCAATTGCAATCAAAGCATTGTAAGAATGCGATAGATGTACTCTTACACACACACACACACACACACACACACACACACACACACACACACACACAGTTCTGGGGTGGTAATGGGCCATCTATGTGAAGAGGGAACGACCATCCCTGAACCGAGTGGGGCCTAAGAGTACATCTGTCACCATCTTACTATGCTGTGATTGCAGCTGTTCTGAATAGTCTACATGGCCATCGTAACTCTAGTTAATGGTCAAGGTAATTTACATATGAAACTGATTGTTGTTTCGATCGTTTTGCCACTTTATAGTTTACAAGGGTGAGGATACCTGCAGTCAGTTGAAACTGAAGAGGTCACTTAGATGGTTACAAGATGGTTGTGAGACCAGCTATGATTCACATAAACCAGCTATGGTTTGGAGACAGTGGCACTGACGAAAAGACAAGAGGTGGAGCTGGAGGTGGCAGAGTTGAAGATGCTAAGAATTTCATTAGGCGTGAAGAAGAAGGACAGGATTAGGAACGAGTATATTAGAGGGACAGCTCAGGTTGGACGGTTTGGAAACAAAGCAAGAGAGGCAAGATTGAGATGGTTTGGACATGTGTGGATGAGAGATGCTGGGTATATTGGGAGAAGGATGTTGAATATGTTGCTGCCAGGAAAGAGGAAAAGAGGAGGGCCGAAGAGGAGGTTTATTGATGTGAGAGAGTACATGCAGGTAACTGGTGTGACAGATGAAGATGCAGAAGACAGGAAGAGATGGAAACGGATGATCCTCTGTGGCAACCCCCAACGGGAGCAGCTGGAAGTAGTAGCAGTAGTGATAGTAGTCGTAGTAGTAGTAGTAGATGACTACTACTGCCCATTGAAGTCCGCTCCAATCACCACTCTCTCCTCCTTGGGTACACTCTCCACCACTTCATCCAACTCACTCCAGAATTATTCTTTCTCTTCCATCTCACACCCATCTTGTGGGGCATATGCACTGATAACATTCATCATCACACCTTCGATTTCCAGCTTCATACTCATCACTCCATCCGACACTATCTTCACCTCCAAGACACTCGACATACTCTTCCTTCAGAATTACCCCTACCCTATTTCTCCTCCTATCTGTACCATGGTAGAAGAGTTTGAATTCACTTCCGATGCTTCTGGCCTTACTTCCCTTCTACCTTCCTTCTTTCCATCATATCAGCCAGCTCGTTCCCTTTCCCAGTCACAGTGCCAACATTCAAAGTTCCGACTCTCACCTCCACACTCCTACCCTTCCTCCTCTCCTGCTGCCTCTGCACATGCCTCCCCCCTCTCCTTCTCCTTCATCCAACAGTAGCAAAGTTTCCACCGGCACCCTGCTGGCCAACAGTACCGGTGGCAGTCGTTGGTAACCCGGGTCTCAACCAATCTAGTGTGGAAATCTGATTTATGATCCGCATATTTGATTAAGCAAAGATTTACGCCAGATGCCCTTCCTGACGCAACCCTCCCCATTTATCCAGGCTTGGGGCCGGCACTAAGAATGCACTGGCTTGTGCATCCTCAGTGGCTGGGTTTTTGATAAATATTGTCATAACGTAGTAAATATCTAATTTTCTATTTAGACATGGCTCATGAAGGGTAAGTTTCATTACACCCCCATTGATTTATTTGACACCAAATGAAAGGAAATGTGAGACAAACATTGACTTTCCACGAATAGAGCTTCACATATAACTTAACACAGTAAAACAACGTTGAGGGTCTGGATGTGTTGTGCAGGCCAGTTCTGCATGCAGCATTGGTGTGACACTTAAACTGGAGACTCATGTCCTTCCCCTAATGAGAAAGCCGAACATGCATAAAGGGAGAGTTTATTCAGGTGTAGGTGAGCCTTGTGGACTGGCTGGGTTAGGGTTTGTTGTCCAGCAGCATTATTCCATACACGTCAGCCCACCCTGTTTTGCAGCCAGGTCAAGCATGACACGTGGAAGTGGGTTTTTGTGTTTCTCTAATAGGTAACCATAAAGCTGAACAGAGAATTGTCTTATTTGATCTGCCACCTCTCTTTGGTTAGGCAGTTAGTTATAACAGAATAGCTAATCAGGGAGAAGAACAGAAGCACCATGATTTATCTGCTTTATGAACACCATGCAGAGGCATCTGGTGTTTCTATTATTGTTGTGGTAGATTAAAGCACAAAACTCTCTCCCATGAGACCTACATCAAAAAACAAGGCCGCATTAATGAATTACAGGACAACAAGAAAATAATCCCACTTTTGTATTATGCCCAATAGATCCAGTTAAAGGTTGTAGCTCTTATATATATGGCAGACCTTGCACAGTGCTGAAATATTCATCAGATCCTCATCATTCCTCACAGGAAAAGCCAAGATGATGTATTGCCTACACAGAAAACCCAGAGCTAGTGACAGTCTATTAAGGTTTGTTTACTATTGCCTAGATTTAAAACCTGTCACATTGCATTTTAATGTACAAATGTTCTATATTAATAAAGTTTTGATTGATTGATTGATTGATTGAGTGACACAAATACTGAAATATATCTTAAGGGCATTAATATGTCATGCAAATAAATTCTAAAAAGTGACATTTTAATTAAACTAGTGTTGGGAGGAAAAATGTGGGAGGAGGGATGCCCCTGCAGCTTGCCTAAGACAACAAAGCCCACCAGAATTTATCTCAACAGATAACGAAATGCAAAGCTGTGACATAATCGGAAGTAAAATAGTTAAAAATACGACTACATTGATGGTATTGGAAGATAAATATGCAAACAGTACGTAGCTATTGAGAACAACATATGTTGGGCTTTATACTTTATGTTAACCTAAGATCCTTTGCCTAAGCAAAGCAAAAGAAGGAAGGCCATAATAACAATCTCAACTGAAAGGCAGAGTACTCTTATGATGCATACTATGGCACATTGAGGTTTGTATTACAGCTGACTTAGATCAGTCACTACCATGATACATCCCCAAAATATGTTTCCTTTCCTGCTGCTAGCTGATGAGTAGCCACAGTAGTCACTATCTGTACTGCTTGCCCTGTTCATTCCCTCACAGAGATGGAGGTTACAAGGGTCACGTTATAGGCCCTATCTATTTTTGATTGTAGGTTAAAATGCCTTCACTTTTTCAGTTCACAATAGTATGGTTGTCTTATACACTATCCAAGATGATGCTCAGTAATGGGTGGAGGTCAACATTTTAAAATTGTGATTTGGCTTTCCCATGACCACTACTACAGCTATAAGTGAACTATTTGACATCAGATCAAAAGTTTCTCCCATGAATGTAACTGTCTTCGTGATTCTATCATAATTTGAAGGTGTTGCTATAGAAATAAATTGTGATTTGACTGATGTTTTTGTTTGGAACACTACATAAAATAAACCCCACATGGTACTTCTTTAATATGCATGCCATATGATGTATTTGAATCAGACTGGGAAAGAAACAAGGTTTAGTGGTTAGGCATAGGAGGCAGTAAAATGATTTTACTGCAGTACCTTAATATCCTTTGAAGGTTATTACCTCAGAGTGCTGGACCTTGAAAATGTATTGATTCTGAACCTCTTACATTTGTCAAACTTGGCAAAACTGTTCTCCAGTTTTGCCAAGTTTTACCTTTTGTATCACAGGAGCTGTTTTTTTTGTTTTTTTTTACAGCGGAGACAGAGTCAACACGATGTTCCAACATTTCTGGCTGCTGTCATTGTCTACCCTATACAAATAATATCAAAGAAAGTTGAACCAGTTCATCTGGACAATCATCATCATCATCATCATCATTTGGAGAGTGAAGACAGAGCCAAGGATCAAATGGTGGAAGTTGAAGAAGGAAGACTGTTGTGTGGAGTTCAGGGAGGAGTTAAGACAGACACTGGGTGGTAGTGAAGAGTTGCCGTATGGCTGGGAAACTGCTGCAGAATTCGTGAGGGAGACAGTTAGGAAGGCACCTGGTGTGTCATCAGGACAGAGGAAAGGAGACAAGGAGACTTGGTGGTGGAATGAGGAAGTACAGCAAAGTATACAGAGGAAGAAGTTGGTAAAGAAGAAGTGGGATAGTCGGAGAGATGAAGAAAGTAGATAGGAGTACAAGGAGATGCAGCGTAAAGTGAAGAGAGGTGGCAAAGGAAAAGGTGTATGGTGAGTTGTATGAGAGGTTAGACTAAGGAAGGAGAAAAGAACTTGTACCAATTGGTTAGACAGAGGGTCCGAGCTGAGAAGGATGTGCAGCAGGTCAGGAAGATCAAGGATAGAGATGGAAATGTGCTGACAAGTTAGGAGAGTGTGTTGAGAAGGTGGAAGGGGTACTTTGAGTGGCTGATGAATGAGAAAATGAGACAGAGAGAAGGTTGGATGATGTGGGGATAGTGAATCAGGAAGTGCGGTGGATTAGCAAGGAGGAAGTGAGGGCAGATATGAAGAGGATGAAGAGTGGAAAGGCAATTGATCCTGGTGACATACCCGTGGAGGCATGGAGATGTTTAGGAGAGATGGCAGTTCAGGTTTTAACTAGATTGTTTAACAAAATCTTGGAAAGTGAGAAGATGACTGAGGAGTGGAGAAGAAGTACACTGATACCGATTTTCAAAAATAAGGGCAATGTGCAGAACTGTGGCAACTACAGAGATAAAGTTGATCAGCCACAGCATGAAGATATGGGAGAGTAGTAGAAACTAGGTTAAGAGGAGAGGTGACGATTAGCGAGCAGCAGTATGGTTTCATGCCATGAAAGAGCACTACAGATGTGATGTTTGCTTTGAGAGTGTTGATAGAGAAGTATAGAGAAAGCCAGCAGGAGTTACATTGTGTCTTTGTGGATTTAGAGAAAGCATATGACAGGGTGCCGAGAGAGGAAGTGTGGTATTGTGTGAGGAAGTCGGGAGTTGCAGAGAAGTATGTAGGAGTGGTGCAGGATATGTATGAGGGAAGTGTGACAGTGGTGAGGTGTGTGGTTGGAATGACAGATGTGTTCAAGGTGGAGGTGGGATTACATCAAAGACCGGTTCTGAGCCCTTTCTTGTTTGCAATGGTGATGGACAGGTTGACGGACGAGATCAGGTGGGACTCTCCGTGGACTATGATGTTTGCGGATGACGTTGTGATCTGTAGTGAGAGTAGGGTGCAGGTTGAGGAGAGCCTGGAGAGGTGGAGATATGCAGTGGAGAGAAGAGGAATGAAAGTTAGTAGGAGCAAGACAGAATACCTATGCGTGAATGAGAGGGAGGACAGCAGAATGGTGAGGATGCAAGGAGTAGAGGCGATGAGGGCATATGAGTTTAAATACTTGAGGTCAACTGTGCAAAGTAATGGAGAGTGTGAAAGAGAGGTGAAGAAGAGAGTGCAGGTAGGGTGGAGTGGGTGGAGAAGAGTGTCAGGAGTGATTTGCAACAGAAGGCTACCAGCAAGAGTTAAAGGAAAGGTTTACAAGATGGTTGTGAGACCAGCTATGTTAGATGGTTTGGAAACTGACGAAAAGACAGGAGGTGGAGCTGGAGGTGGTAGAGTTGAAGATGCTAAGATTGTCATTGGGAGTGATGAAGAAGGACAGTATTAGGAACAGGTATATTAGAGGGACAGCACAGGTTGGCCAGTTTGGAGACAAAGCAAGGGAGGCGAGATTGAGATGGCTTGGACATGTGTGGAGCAGAGATGCTGGGTATATTGGAAGAAGCATGCTGAATATGGAGCTGCCAGGGAAGAGGAAAAGAGGAAGACCAAAGAGGATGTTTAAGGATGTGGTGAGGGAGGACATGCAGGTGGCTGGTGTGACAGAGGACAATGCAGAGGACAGGAAGAGATGGAAATCGATGATCTGCTGTGGCGACCCCTAACGGGAGCAGCCGAAAGTAGTAGTAGTAGTAGTAGTTGTAGTAGTAGTAATAGATGTTTCATCACTCATCTAAGTGACCTCTTCAGTATAAACTGACTGCATGTATCCCCACCCCTATAGATAATACAGTAGCATAACGACCAAAACCAACGATCAGTTTCATATGCAAATAGACGTAACCATTAACTAGCGTTTCAAAGGCCATGTGTACTGTTCACAGAGGATTTGGATATGTTTGCAATGACAGCATTGTAAGATGGTGATAGATTAACTCTTAGCACCCCCCCCCTTCAGTTCATGGATGGTCGTTCCTTCTTCACTTTTGCCCCCTTTTCCATTACATGATACCAGCTCAACTCAACTCGACTTATTCGTTTTCCATTACTGGAAAGTACCAGTATTTTGGTAACTGTTGCAACTTTGCTGGTACTACCATTGTCGAGGTTTAAACAAAAAAAAACAAAAAAACTGGGGCGGGTACCAAAATCAGTGCAGACCAGCTACATTGAGGGGGTACTGTTACGGTAATGGAAAATGACACTGCGAGTCAAGTCAAGTTGAGCCGGTACCATGTAGTGGAAAAGGGGCAATAGATGGCCTCTTTGACTCCCCATTCAAACCAGCGTTCCTCCCTATCAAGGATGTGCACATCCTCATCTATGAAAGAGTGGCCTCTGGCCTGTAGATGTGTGTAGACTGCGGAGTCCTGGCCTGACATGTTAGCTCTTCTGTGTTGTGCCATCCTCTTGGCCAGCATCTGTGTAGTTTCCCCAATGTACAAGTCACAGCAATTCTCCTGACACTTAACAGCATACACTATATTGCTCTGTTTGTGCTGGGGGACCCGATCCTTGGGGTGGACCAATTTCTGGCGCAGCATGTTTTGGGGTTTGAACGCAAATGAGACGCGGTGTTTGGAAAATACGCATCTCAACTTTTCCAGCCACATACAGAGTCCCCACTGGTTTATGCTTAGACAGCTGTTGTCCTTCTCCTCTCTTCGATTGGCTGGTGCACTGTTTGGGCATCATCCTGGCTTTGACAAACACCCAGTTAGGATAACCACACTTAACCAGGGCCTTTTAGTGTGGGATTTCTCCCCTTCCCCGGCCACTGTGTTGGTGGGGACGTTGTCAGCTCGGTGGTACAGCGTCCTGATGACTCCTAGTTTGTGCTCCAGTGGATGATGAGAGTCAAACCTTAGGTACTGATCAGTATGTGTTGGTTTATGATAAACATCAACAACCAAATGTCCCCCATCACCAATTGCAATTCACAGTCTAAGAAGGCTAACCTGTCATTTTTCACATCCCCCTGGTGAACTTGATGTGGTTGTCCACAGAGTTAATGTGGTCAGTGAAATGTGGTATGTCCTGAGATTTAATTTTAACCCAGGTTTCTTCCACAAATCTGAACCAATGGCTAGGTGGTGTCCCTGGATCGGACATCAGAGCCCTCTTTTCCACTTCCTCCACATACAAGTTGGCCACTATAGTAGGTGAAACTGGGGAACCCATAGCACACCCATGCCTCTGCCTATAGTACTGCCCCCTGCATGAGAAGTACATGGACTGAAGACACAGCTTCAGGAGCAGACACACTTGGTCAGTGTTAAGGTTGTTCCTATTGCTAAAGGTGGGGTTGTTTTGTAATTTCATATGGACTACCTCCACTGCTTCACAAACAGGAATGCACATGAAGAGAGATGTAACATCATAGGAGACCTTTGTTTCATGGTCCTCCATAATGATATCCCTCACCTTATCCACAAAATCCATAGTGTTCTGAATGTGATGTTCATTACTGCCTACCAACAGGTTAAGAATAGAGGCCAGAAACTTAAGAGATGTTATAGGTCACTGAGTAAATCATACAAACAATAGGCTGTAATGGCATATCCTGTTTATGCATCTTGGGTAAACCATACAGACTAGGTGTAGCTTCCCCTGGGTATAATCTATGGTACAAAATTCTGTCAATAGCATTGTCCTGTTTTAACAGTTTCAGACAATCTATCACCTTTTTCTTGTAACCTCTGACTGGATCTTCGTTACAGGGGCTCATAAGTATTCATGTTGCTAAGTAACATCATAACTTTCTCAAGATAGTCTGTCTGGTTTAATACAACGGTGCATTTGCCTTTGTCTGCCGGGAAAGGATGAAGATGATGATGTTATTTTCCGTACTGAGAGTCGTGAAAGCACTCCTCTCCTCTCTGCTGATGTTGGACGTGGCCCCTTTGCATTGCTTAGGCAGGCTGAAACTTTTATCCACAGGTGCTCCGCTTCCGCATCTGCCGCCATCTTACTCTGTTTTACATCTTACTCATCTGCACACCTATTTGTATATAAAACTGATCGTTGGTTTTGGTCGTTCTGCAGCTGTATTGTTTATAAGGGTGAGGATACCTGTAGTCAGACTGAAGAGGTCACTTAGTTGAGTGATGAAACTTTTCTGTCAATAAATGTTGTGTCCAGATGAACTGATTCACCTTTCTGTGCTTTCCTTACCTGGATTATTGAGCATGCATAAAGATATACAAATAATACAACTAAGTAATCAAGTCTGTCTCCCCTATTTTGCAGATGTTGCAGCGTCTGTTCTACCTGCAACAACCAGGTTGTGGGGTACCAAATGCAGGAAAAGCTCCGGATGTAAGATATGTTCAGTTTAAGTGAGTTTAGTTAATGTAAAATTAAATTGTAAAGACTGGTTAAAAAAGAAAGAAGTTGATTTGGGCTTGATTTTTATGATTTTGGCTATAATTGAACAAAAATACTCAATCTCGGAATTGTGTGTTTTACCACTTGTATGCGGAAAGTGATTGGCTGTATTAGTAAAATTAAACCTGTCTTGTCTTTCTCTCTACCCTTTCGCTTCCTCTCACGCCTTATCTTTGATTAGGCTATAGTGCTCTGATCTGCAGTATGTCAGGCGCATAGTATATCTCCTCCTTAGGTGTCAGTTTTCACTGCTACTACATTTTGACTACCCTTCTACTATGACTGCCCTTCACTTCAACATAGGCTGATATCCAGAGAAATCCCAATTTGAAGCCTGCTGGGTGTAATCTGTATAGCGCTGTTAATATGAAGTCATTACTCGCTTAAGATTTCCCTTCCTTGGGAGCCAACAAGGTTGATGCTCAATCAGCATAATTCCTGACCTCACTTTTTCCACCAAGCAAAGTAAATTGTCCATGACATTTCAATTAGTTCAGCGGCTAAGACTTTGTTAGGGAGTCTCTCTCCCAGTTAACTCTGAAACTGTGGAATATATAAACATTTAAAATGCTGCTCTCCCACTGAATGCTTAACTGGACTTGTCTCTTTAGGTCTGCAAGTTGGGCCTTCACATTTTCTTGAGCTGATCCCTCATCAGCACCACCAGTGGAGTTAGTAATAAGCTTTTACTCCACCCAGTCTGCCAAAAACTGTTAAGGAGAAAGAGCCGCTATGGATGTTTTTTTTGGGGGGGGGGTCTGACATGAAACAAAATATGCAAAATTCATGAATGCACAGAGTAACTCATAAATGTTAAGTGGTCCAAAATGTTATATGATCCACAAATCTGAAAAAACATCCTTGTGTGTGCAAGTGTAATTATGAAATTAATTAGCACAGGAGCTTATTAAATACAAAAAAAAAACATGTGCCCCAACATGCACACACAATCTCTTTGTAAGGTGTAATGTTTAATAAAGTTTGAAAGCTTGAGAAATTCTTAAATTCCTATATACCTAGAAGCATCAAAGGCATCTATCTATTCAGGGTATGTCAGGATAAAAAGAGAGAACCAGATGTGGTGCACCAGCATCTCTACATTTTACATATGCCTCTCATAGCGGGGGCAGATTAGGAGCCTGTGGACTCAACAGTATAATGGGCCATAAGCCTGTAGCATGGATCATTAGACTGTTTGAACTGCTACAGACAAGCCCAAGAGGGACATATTTTATTTGTTTAGACTCTGGACCTCATCCCCAAAGGAGGAACATTGATATTAGTATAAGTGGTGCATGTTTTTTTTAGTGGCTTCTTCTTTGGAGGTGCTGAATAAACACATTGGCTAGAATAGGAACACTTCTCTCCTGATGTCCTTTCTGGTTATAGGTCATAGTTAATTTATTTTAGACTTGTTTTCAGAAAAAAGACAGCAACAAATTTAGAATAATAACCTTTTCAGAATTTATAATATGGGTCAGTGTGGAGGATGATTAGCCAGTGTAGTTTCAGGGTTCATTTAGCCTGGCCACATTTTTTTTGTTTTTAAATGTGTGATGTCCTTAATATTTGGTGTTTTCTGTTACTGCAGCATACGAACCTTTACTGAGAGCTCGGAAAGATATTGCCCCCATATCTGAGCTGCGACACAAAGCTGAAGATCCCAGCAATAGATGTATTTCCTATTTGATCATCTCTTATTGTCATGGAATATTTGCAATATTTACTCATATGTCGCTTTACGCCACTTCATATCTGTCCACCGCACCTTTACCGCATTTTTGCTGGTGAAGTTTTTGCACCTCATAAGTTGTATTTTATGGTTAACTGTATTGCATTTTATACATTATACCATTTATATTTTGCACTTATATTGTTTAGACTGTACTTTTTATTGCTGATATTCTATATTCTTATCTCTTTTATTTATGCACCATTTTGAAGTTGACACAAATGAAATTTTGTTGCACTTGCACAATGACAATAAAGTTCTTGAATCTTGAATCTTATAGATAGTTGCCATGCAACAATGTTGGTGGTAATTGTTTTGGTACAGCATGGGTGCTAAGTTCCAAGAGAAAGAGAGAAAAGCAAGCAGCACCATAAACCATTACAAAAACACACACAAAAACAGGAAAACACAGGAATATGATAATATTTACAGTGGATACCTATATATATATATATATATATATATATATATATATATATATATATATATATACACACACACATACATATATTATGGGACTCTCTCTCTCTATATATATATATGGGAAGGCTCTCTCTCTCTCTCTCTCTCTCTCTCTCTCTCTCTATATATATATATATATATATATATATATATATATATATGATATGTACAGCTCAGTTCCCCAGCACATCAAGTAGCCCAATAGGCAGAGTACAATGGTTGATGTACTAGTGTAAACAAGTTCACTGTTTGCACTACATGTGCTTTCAGCCTCATATCTTTTCCCTTTCCTCCCTTAATCCCAATGCGTCTCGACTAAAATGTGTCTAGATGGCCCGGCAAAGGCAAAGGTAGAGCTCAGGTGGACAGCCAATGTAAACTACCGTAGGTCTGTCGGTCGGTCGGTTTGTCTGTCTGTCTGTCTGTCTCGCTCTCACGCTCTGCCCCCGCCCCCCCCCCTCGCTGCACTCCACAGCCACGGAGGTGAGCTGGGAAGAGGTACATACACTTGTATTTCTCTCGTTACGAACACTTTTTACTGCGTCTTGTCCGGAAAACAGACGTTTGACTCCGTACCCAATTACTCCGAGAAAGAGGTGGAGAGAGAGAAAGAGGACCTCTTACCAACAAAGGTAAGAGACGCAGAAAGGGAGAGAGGGGGAGATGTCTCCGTTTTGTAGTCGCTACTAGTCAAAACTGTGTCGGGCTGTGACTCCTGCTGAGGTCGGGTTTCTTTGTTTGTGAAGGGAATTAAGTCGTAGAAATATGTGTATCCGTGAATGAGGGATCTTTGGCGGTCACGATATTTTACATTTTAGTCATATAGAGGAGTTAAGATGGGCTTTGATATAATAGGCTGAAGTGGCTGTCGTTGGAGCCACTTATCGTGGTCGAAAAACAGCTAAAATGTTTTTTTGTTTTTCCCACGTAGAACAACGATGTTGTGACTAAAGCTGTGTCATTTCTTTTCTTTTTCCTCCTTTCTGTGATTCGTCTCTCGTTTTCTTTCTTTCTTTTTATTACACCTGGTGCCTTGGATTCTGTAAGGGGGCGTGACTGGTACTTTAACGAAGCCCCATGGTCCAGCCCTCCTACCCCCCTCTGCCCTAAATACATACAGTATGATGCCTCAGGGCCACACTGGACATTATTCTGGGGCATTCGGTGGGGTGCAGGACTAAATGTGGCTATAGCCAAAGGTAAGCCTAATCAATTTTGTTTGAACAGCCCTAAATCACAGTTTTCACACTCTGGGGAATGCATTGCACACCATATATCCTTACACCCTTGATTTGGATGAGGGGGGAAAATAACTCCATAGAGAAAACTACCACGAAAAAAAAAACCTTGTCAACCATGTCCACTGGGTAGTCAGTCTGCATGGCTTTTCCTTCAGTTATCAAGGGTATGCACCACTATCCCTCTAAACATTCACCGGGGCTGCTATTTTTGCTCATTCCTCCATTCTGCCCACTACCAAGGTTGAACCAAATCAAATGACATAGAGCTTATACATCCTATGCTCTACTTAGTACCATGTGGCATTTAGAGTCTACAAGTGCAATGGAAAATAAGTGTTAAGGATTGTTTTGTTTTTTATTTAATTTAATTTTTTCATGTCGTTATCTTTGTGATGTCTGGGGATGGTATCGGTTGTCACTTTTATACTGAAACAGGTAGGATCTGGAACTTTTTGTGGGTCAGCAATGAAAAAGCATAAGCCAGAGGGCTGTCACTCATGAGTAATAATTTAAGTATGGCAGCTTCTTTTTTTCTGCCCCCCCCCCATGTTGCACTGTCTTAGCTTAGGTACAGTTCTTTCTTTTGACAGAGATTGTACAAGGAAAGCAAGGACAAACAGAAACAAATGGGTAAAAGTTGTATAGTAGCTAACATTTTCAACACTCTGTGACAAATGTGCATGTATCCTCTGAAAGACATGTAGACGGTATCAGACATGTAGACTATCAGTGAGTTGGTCAGTCAGCAAGTTGGTAATTCCTCTTGCCATTCTGCTAAATTGTCACCAACCAGCTGCAATATCACCAAGCCAGCCAGCCAGCCAGCCAGCCATCTAACCAGTCAATGTGCAAGCCAGCCAGCCAGCCAGCCAGCCATCTAACCAGTCAGTGTCCACGCCAGCCAGCCAACCAGCCAACCATCTAACCAGTCAGTGTGCAAGCCAGCCATCTAACCAGTCAGTGTGCACACCAGCCAGCCAGCCAGCCATCTAACCAGTCAGTGTGCACGCCAGCCAGCCAGCCAGCCAGCCATCTAACCAGTCAGTGTGCACGCCAGCCAGCCAGCCAGCCATCTAACCAGTCAGTGTGCACGCCAGCCAGCCAGCCAGCCAGCCAGCCATCTAACCAGTCAGTGTGCAAGCCAGCCATTTAACCAGTCAGTGTCCACGCCATCCAGCCAGCCAGCCAACCATCTAACCAGTCAGTGTGCAAGTCAGCCAGCCAGCCATCTAACCAGTCAATGTGCAAGCCAGCCAGCCAGCCAGGTATTGAGTTCTCTATGACCTAAGTATGTCACAATTGTATTTAAGGGATGTTGCAACTCAACTTCTTTGAGATGAAACCATTGAGATATACAGCTGTGTTTAGTGTTTATGTGGAGAACAGATAACCAAAATGTCTGAACCTGCATGATCCAGACAACATTGTGTCTTTCTGGTTAAAAATAAACTACTAAATTTGGGGCATATGCAGTGGTGAAATATGATATTTTTTTTGCTTGTGTGTATGAATGCAGTAAGAAAAATTATAGCTGTGATGTTGCTCAGACTACTACACAGATCTGTCAGATGTAGACTAATACAGTGAGGGCCTGATCTACCAAAGGTTTTTTTGTGTAAAATTCGTTAAAAAAACAAAACAAAACAAAAAACCTTTGCCTGCAACAAAAAAGACACCAAAGCGAATATGCTTAAAAAAGGATTTACAGAGGATTTCTTCTCTGAAATAAGCAAAATAAAAACACTGTCCATTTAGGTTTGTTTCTTTTCAATTATTTAATATCACTTCAGTGCAATTCTGCAAAGTATTGGGGGGGACAGTAACATTGGATCACAAAGGGGAGATTTAAGGGTACAAAACTGGACAGACTTTGAGTCTGTCAAACAGATGAGTGACGAACTGAGGGTGAACGTGGGAAGTAAAGCACTATTAAGAGGACATTACATTCATAGTGCAGCAGCAGTAATAGCCATAATAGTATTATAATAGAGAGAGAATATATTCTTCAGGTCTTCACAAGTCAGACCCCACAGCTATTTGGGAACATGTCTACCTGGAAATACACTGTCTGGTTGTGATGTGTGCATGGGATGATTTGTGTGTGTGTGTGCGTGCGTGCTCACTCCTATCCTTTGTGAGTTTTTAGGTCAGTTGTGCTGTTGGGGTAGGCAGCAGGCTGCTGTAAGATGGAGCACACAGCAGTTTTTCTACTGCTTCACTCAGCTTTAGTCTTTCCCAGGGGACTTTGCTTGGACTTCACAGCAACTAGAGCATAGACGAAAAAAAAACAAAAAACGTAGGACTAATGTAATGCTAGAGTTTCCACGAGGAGGGGCTGTCAGTTTTATTTACTTTTGCTTAAATCAGTTCAGGAGGGTGATTTTTGAAAATTAAAAAAAACATCAAAAACCATTCCTGGTAAAATGATCGTTGCTACCATCATCTTTACTGCATTTTATGCTGTTTTCATAGACGATGGAAGGAAATAAACATTTTAAGGCAACGCATTTTTGAATAAAAAAAGGAAAGGAGGGCGTCCAGGTAGTGTAGCAGTCTATTCCATTGCCTACCAACATGGGGATCTCCGGTTCAAATCCTCGTGTTACCTCTGGCTTGGTCAGGCGTCTCTACAGACACAATTGGCCGTGTATGCGGGTGGGAAGCCAGATGTGGGTATGTGTCCTAGTTGCTGCAGTAGCGCCACCTCTGGTTGATTGGGGTGCCTGTTCAGGGGGGGGACTGGGGGGAATTGCGTGATCCTCCCATGCACTATGTCCTCCTGGTGAAAGTCCTCAGTATCAGGTGAAAAGAAGGGGCTGGCGACTCCACATGTATCGGAGGAGGCATGTGGTAGTCTGCAGCCCTCCCCGGATCAGCAGAGGGGGTGGAGCAGCAACCAGGACAGCTTGGAAGAGTGGAGTAATTGGCCAAGTACAATTGAGGAGAAAAAGGGGGGGAAAGGCAAAAAATAATGAATAAATAATAATAAACAAGCAAATAAATAAATAAAGGAACAGTAACAGCAAGTGGCTTACCTTATTGGGGAAAAAAAAACAGGACAATCATAAACAAGTGTGTTTATGTCTATCAAAGATTTGATAACCTTTGCACGAAGACAATTTTTCACATTTAAATTTCCTAGGTTTCTTTTTGGAGGCATTGTAGTTTAATATATTCAGGGAATCTTTGGGTCCAGGATGTTAAGCCAGAAGTTCTTGAAACTTTAATGGATCTGGTTAAGAAATCTACTCTGTCAGCCCGGCGGGCAGGCTCATGAAGTACTACTGCTATGTTGGCCCCAGCTAGAAATAGTCTCTCACATCACAAGTTAAAGATAAAAGCAACAAATACTTTCTGGTACATTTGATAATCACCTCGCAAGTTTTCCATCTGCTGAAAACATGGCAAAATGCTATCAAGACTCCATCCTCAACATCTCTCCTGCACATAAAAATTGAATTCAGACTCATTAGTACATTAACTGTGGATGGAGCACTACTTTTCAATTCAACAGAGCATTCATACATGACATGGGTCTGCAAGGAGATTTGCAGAATCTGGTCCTGTTTTAGTGCAACGCTGCACAGTAAAGCATCAGCACTGCAGCTAACATTTCAGCACCTGTAGACAAAATGAGGAAGATTATAGAGGAACATTATTGCACTTGACAGCCAAGAGGGACGAGCATTTAAAGTCAAGCTAACTGGTCTGTGAATGGTTCATGTCATTCAGGGAGAGTTGACAACTGCATTTGCTCCATAGTACAAACTAATAGTCACCATGCTGACAACCCGGTGAAAAATTAAACATTTCAGCTCAGTACATCTGTACTCACTTGCTTTTAGCTTGACTTGAAGTCCACATAATCAGAGAGCTGTGTTTGGCTATGTGTCTCTACTGCCATCTGTCTTGGTCTCAGGTGTTGTACTGTCTGTATGTTCAGCTCCGCTGAACTTATAATAACTAGATTGATTACATCCGTTTCAGTAAATACTATTTCGGCATAACAGCTTTTCTAAAAACCATTTTGTTGTTTTTTATATTTTTGACTAACATTGAAAAAGTTACATGAACATGGTGTCAGTTGTGGATGTAGGTTCCTTTGTGTATTCCTCAGACTATACAGAGACATGATTTTTGTTTGATAACCGCAATAACCGGGTAATTTGAATCAGTGATTCAGTCAGTCTAGTTGATATGTGGTTAGTTTCAATCAAAAAGTACACCAATTGTAGCAATCAATGTACCTCTAAAATGTCGATTTGGGTATCCATGTTACCACACTTTATGGATATTCTGAAACAATTAGTCACCTAAAGCCAATGTGAAGTTACGAGGCTCGGAAAAGCTTGAATCTCCAAAGACGACTTAACACTTAATACATAGTACTTCAGATAATCTTCATGAAATTTTTTTACAGTTTCTTAATGAGATCATAATCAGGAGACAGATATGGGTGCAAGTCCATGAATACGGGGATGGCATCCAGCACTTTACGTGTGCCCCCATCCATAGGGTTAGTTGGTGTGTCAGGAAGGGCATCTGATGTAAAATTTAGCCAAATCAGTATGCAGACTGACAAGACCATACCGGATCGGTCGAGGCTCGAGTTAACAATGGCTGCCATTGGTGCTGTCCTCACAGGGTACTGATGGAAACTGTAAAATCCACTGTGGTGACCCCTGAGAAACACGGAACAAGCCAAAAGAAAACGAATGAGATTATAATGAAATATTTTATCTTTTTATGTATTGTTATAGTTGGTTATATTATCCATCCATCCATTATCCAAACCGCTTATCCAACTCTCAGGATCGTGGGAATTTCATCATATTGTTGTACTCTGCTTTTTTAGTAGTGTGGCACTATGAGATATATGCCTTACTTTTGGTGCCTCCCCTTTGTAGAAAAAAAAAAGGTTTGCAGCAAGGTTTTACGGAGCCCCTAAGGGGACATGGGCGAAATTTTTTTTGTTAACTATCTCGTGAGCACGAGATACTTATCTCGTGAGCACGAGATAGTACTTCCTGTGGCGCATTACCACATACTAACTCGTGAGCACGAGATAGTTAACAAAAAAACAAAAAAAATTTAGCCATGTCCCCTTAGGAGCTCCGTAAGTTTTGAATGAACTCACCATAGGATAGATCAGCAGAACAGACACAATCAGAACTGTAGTAGCCTTCATTACAAACTCATTGTACTTTTACCACCTCTACATCTTCACTATACTCTTATCAGCTTCAAAGCTGAAAAGAGTATTACAATAACGAGTACTACTACTACGACTTCTACTTTTGATTGTTCCCGTTAGGGGTCACCACTGCGGATCATCTGTTTCCATTTCTTCCTTTCCTCTGCATCTTCCTCTGTCACACCAGCCACCTGCATATCCTCCCTCACCACATCCATTAACCTCCTCTTTGACCTTCCTCTTCTCCTCTTCCCTGGCAGCTCCATATTCAGCATCCTTCTCCCAATATACCCAGCATCTCTCCTCCCCACATGTCCAAACCATCTCAATCTTGCCTCTCTTACTTTGTCTCCAAACCGTCCAACTTGAGCTGTCCCTCTAATATACTCATTCCTAATCATGTCCTTCTTCGTCACTCCCAATGAAAATCTTATCATCCTCATCTCCGCCACCTCCACAGTATTAAAATAACGAATAAACAATAAAAATAAACAAACACCATTTTATTTTATTTTTTTGTCTTTGATTTGTTATGTGTACCTCCTTTCTCACTTAAGACTATGTTTTAAAGCAGGGGTCAGGAACCTTTTTGACTGGGAGAGCCATAAAAGCCAAATTTTTCTAAATATATTTCATTGAGAGCCATATAGTATTTTTAACGTATAATAAATTAAATATGTCTTACTTTTAATGCGACTTCTGGTGCTGCATGGTTTTGCTGATGGCCTTGTAGTCTGGTTCATACGTGGTGAGGTTGAGCTTCATGCAGGCGTTGAGGCTTCCATCAGTTAAACGTGAGCGTAGGTTGGTCTTAATGTTCCTCATATGCGAGAATGACTGCTCACATGCATATGTAGAGCCAAACATGGTCAATACGGCAATACTCACACGCTGCATTGTGTGGTATGTCACAGGAAGCTCGTTCCAAGTTTTAAGAATCAGCTGGTCTTCAGGTTGAAGATTTTTCATTTCTGTCCACTTGTGTTCCCTTGCCAGCTCTGCTTGCTGTTGTGCAAGACTTTCCAACTCTCCATTAAGTGACTTGAACTTACTCATCCACATGTCTGATGCCTTCAGGTCAGCAACTTCCAGCTCAAAGTCTCTGATAGAGACCCCAGGGATGCATGTCAGGTCGATTTTGTCCACTGCACACTCATGTGGATGAGTGATGAACTTGAAAAGACCAGTGCACGCACGAAATTCTCCAAAACGTGCTTTGAATGACTGCAGGAGATTGGACGTAAAGCCAGCTAGCTGCTGGAGATCCAGATGTTGAGTGGAGTCACTTGCTAAGCATGCATCTCTAAATTGTTGCAGTCTTTCAAAGTGCAGAAGACGACCTGTTTCAATGTCCCTGAGAAAGACTTCCAGCTTGCTTTCAATGCAAACACTGCTTGTTGAAGGGATGAGATTGTATTTCCAATACCTTGCATTTTGACATTGAGCTGGTTCAGATGGCCAGTTATGTCCACGAGATAGTGAAACTGCAGGAGCCAGTCAGTGTTGTCTAGCTCAGGATGCTTGACGCCTTTCATTTCAAGAAAAGTCCGGATTTCACTCAGGCAAGCTGCAAAACGGCTGAGCACCTTCCCCCTTGACAACCAACGCACGTTGCTGTGTAAAAGCAGACCGGGATAATGATTCCCAACTTCTTCTAACAGAGCTTTAAACTGGCGATCATTTAAAACTCGGGCAACAATAAAGTTGACCACTCGAATGACCAGCGACATCACCTCACCAAGCTCCTGGCCACACGTCTGAGCGCAAAGCGCCTCCTGGTGCAGGATGCAATGAAAACTTAGGATGGCTCTCTTTTCATGTTCACGGAGAAGCGCTACAAATCCTTTGTTCTTCCCCAACATACAGGGTGCACCGTCAGTACAGACAGAAATAAGTTTATCCATCGGTAGTTTTTTTTCTTTAGCAAACTCCATGAAAGACATGAATAAATCCTCTCCTCTTGTTGTCCCTTTCATTGGCAAAACAGCCAAGCTTTCCTCACGCAGTGTGTCACCTGCAGCATACCTGGCAATGATACTGCACTGAGATAGATGGCTAACGTCTGTTGACTCATCTAACGCGAGAGAAAAGTATGTCCCGGCGTTTATGTCCTTAATTTGTGTTTCCTTGACTTGATTTGCCATCATGATGCTACGATCGTGCACAGTTCTTGCTGACAGGGGCATGTCTTTTATTCGTTTGATTATCTTGTCTTTATTTGGGAAGTCATCAAACAGTTCATTGGCCACATCAAGCATGAATGTTTTGGCGTACTCGCCATCTGTGAATGACTTTCCATTCCTTGCTATTGCCAAAGCCCCCGCAAAGCTAGCGGAATTCCCGTCACCTTGCTTGGTCCACACACGTAGTTGCTGCTGACTCGTCTGCACTCTCCGCTGTAGCTCCTCGCGTGCCCTTTTCCTGCTGGCCCCCGCTGGATATTTCCATGCAAATGAAGCATGGTGCGTATCGAAGTGCTGCTTTATATTTGACCGTTTCATCGATCAAATTTTATCATTGCATATTAGACATACCGCAGATCCTGCTCTCTCCACAAATGCAAATTCCTCTGTGCACGCAGCCTGGAATGCACGGTAATCATCGTCTTTTTTTCTTTTCGCCATCTTTTCCGTTACAAGGGTTGAAGCGGATAAACTAGTTGGCTATCTGATAAAATTGATTTCTTCACTTTACAATGACCCGGACATGCTTGCGAGCCATTGGTTCCCGACCCGACCCACGGGTGACCCGTGAAATTTATCTTCAAAACTAATTTCTGTTTACTTTAAAATGACACAGTATTATTAAGAAATATCACAAGTATTTTAAAATCAGTTCCAAACTGATTTTTAAAAAAAAAATTTTTTTCAACTCAAAATTGTCTGGGAGCCATATGCCGTCACCGGAAGAGCCATTTATGGCTCGCGAGCCATAGGTTCCCGACCACTGCTCTAATACATACATTTGTTTCATCCAGACTTGATTACTGTAATGTTCTGTTTTCAGGTCTGCCACATTCTAGTACTAAAAGTCTTCAGATGGTTCAGAATGCTGCAGCTAGAATCCTAACTAAATCTAGGAAATATGACTATATCACATCAATTCTTGCCTCCCTTCATTGACGTCCTATCCAGGTTAGACCAGACTTCAAGGTGCTTCTGCCGGCTTATAAAATCCTAAATGGGCTTGCACCATCTTACCTGTCAATCTCCTTAAACCCTACATTCCATCTCGAGCTCATCACTCTCAAAATACAGGGCTCCTGTGTGTACCCAAAGTTAAAAAGTCAGCTGGTGGCAGGGCTTTTTCCTATCGGGCTCCCTTCTTGTGGAATAACCTGCCTGCTGCCATCAGACAACCAGAGTCTGTTGAGTCCTTTAAATCCAAACTTAAAACTCATCTTTTTGCCTTAGCTTACAATTAGTTGCCTTTAAATTGAGTGCTTCACAACCTGTACTGCATGGCGGATCGGTTTTCTGTCTCAATGAATTTACCAACCACTGTTCTGCCGGCGAGGTTATAGCGTATATATTATTGACTATTGCAGCTGTTCTGTTCTATCTCACATTTCTTTTCTGTCTCCCTGAATGATGTCTTCTCCTTTCTCTTCTCCCTTGAATGTGAATGTGTGATGTGAGTCTCCCCTGTGTGCACGGGCAGTCTGTCCTCCTCCCAGGTCTCCATGGTGATGGTGGTTGCCACCTGGATACTGATTGGCATCCCCTTCATGACATTTTCTTTTTATATATCTTATGAATCCATATAATTTTATTATACTGTTTCAGTGTTATATCCTTCTCTTACTCCGATATGTTTTTTCTTGTCTCTTCTCTGATGTATGTGAATGTTGTGATGCGAGTCTCCCCTTTGTGCATGTGTAGTCTGTCCTCCTGTCAGGTCTATGTGGTCGCGTGGCTCAGGATCTAGGCTGTTCCGGTGGCATCTGAACACTGCTTGGCATCCTTCTTATCATATTCTTCATACATCTCATAATTCCATTATAATTCTGTTATCCTCTTTCAATGCTGTATTGTGTAAATTGTGTAAACACAACATCCATTGCACGTTGTCTGGCTTGGGAGAGAGATCCGTCTTCTGTTGCTCTCCCTGAGGTTTCTTCCTGTTTTCTCCCTGTTACAGGTTTTTTCTAGGGAGTTGTTCCTTATCCAATGTGAGGGTCTAAGGACAGGATTTTGTGTTGCTGTGAGGCAAATATGTAATTTGTGATAATGGGTTATACAAATAAAGTTGACTTTTATTAAGAGGGAGGCCAGACACTCTCTCCAACAGTGAACAATGTGATTGATTGGTCTCGCTCACAAGGCTAAAGGACTTGTTTTGTCTCATACTAGGGAGTAAAGAGACCAGATGGCCTCCAAAACATCATAGGCAGCAAAGAGACCTGACAGCCTCCAAGAAAAAAACAAACAAAAAAAATTGCTATTTTTTAAACCAATAATAGTGGTAGCTTCGTATACCCTGCAAGTCAACTGAGATGAGATGAGAAAGACAAACCTTGCTCAAAAACTTTCAAGTAGCATGATCACCCTCTGAGAGTTGTCCGTCTGGCAAAGCTTTAGAAGTTATACAGTCAAGGCAAAATACCCTGGGTGAAATAACTTTAGTACATTTTTTAATTTAAAAAAAAACCCTTCTTATTGAAGATATTTTTCCCCAATGTGGGAATTCTCATACGTTCCCACTTAACTCTGGTCTATCTTCCCAGCTGCTGCTGAAAAAAGGGCTGGTAAAACAGTTGCGTCTTTGTCATACTTTTGGTCAGCAGGCTTGGCATACCACCAGTGTTGGGAGGGTTACTTTTAAAATGTATTCCGCTACAGATTACAGAATGCATGTCATGAAATGTAATTTGTAACATATTCCGTTAAGATTACTCAATGTGAGTGACGCATTCTAAATACTTTGGATTACTTTAATAGTTTCTTACATTTTGTGTAACAGTATGTGTAGCATTCACACAATACTACTTACTTGAGTAGAATGTTCTGTTTTTTCTATTGTATCAACTGGCTGAATGCATTTGAGTCACCTTAAATATATATTAACAAAGGCTAGAAGAGGATATAACACAAAAGACTTATGATTTTTTTTATCTGTAAGAAAAAAAGAAAAAAAAACTTTTCCATGTCCTTTTCTTTATTTCCATAGCTGTTAGAATGAAAAACCTTAGACAAAGATGAAAATATAGCATACTGTTTTACTGAATTTACTGTTGAAGTAACATTTAGGTATCACTTTCACTGCATTTTCTGTTGCAATCCTCTTAAAATAAGAATGGCACCAAAGGAAAAGAAAAGTAATCCATTAATTTCAAGAATGTAACTGTATTCTGAATGCATCACAGTTTGCATGCCAATGTGTCCTAGACAGAGTTAATCTGCAAGTGGAGTTCAGATTCTCTACCTGCAAAGGCAATCTTTATTAATTATTAGGAACTGCTTATAATAACGCCGACCTTTAAATGATCTGTAGGATGACAAGAGCACAGGTTTTTGTTATACATTTATAGCCGCCATCGGTCCTCCTCTTCCGCATGTTTAATAAGCTAAACAACCAATCAACATTGCTTCTCCAAGAGGGAGACAATCACCACAAGTGGAACAAGGAAACCTAGAACTGAAAAATGACGTGTATCTAATGAGACATAGACATAGAAACAGACACTGACATGTGTTTGCCAAGACATAATTAAATCGATATGTCGATATGAGTTCAGGATAACCGTTACAATGATAAAGGAGAAGACAAGAAAAAAGTAGAAAAGTACGAAGAAGAAGGATGTAATGTGTAGGATTGGGTACCGATCTCGACACCTTTATGGATACCGACCAACATGTGTCCTATTTGCATTAGCTCAATCAATTCCAAATTTCAGTTTCTTGAAAGCAGGTTGTGTTGTGAATAAAAATACTGATAAGGTGCCTTATGAGCCTTTTGAAAAATCCCTCCTAGTTTACCGCTTCTTGCACGTGGGCATCTGGGTGAGAGAGAATACGTTAGAGAGAAAGAAAGAGAGCGAGATTAAGTTACCCCTCCCCTTAACCTACAGCTTGTTCAAGTCCAACACAGTCAGAACAATGGTGAGCCGGAAATTGTTCATTTGGGTTTTTTTTTAGTCTGCTATTCTTCTCCATATTTCCCAACCCAGAAAGTTGAATCAGTTTATCTGGACACAAAGTTGTAGGAGAAACGTTTCATCACTCATCTAAGTGACTTCGTTCTCAGCTGTCTGCAGGTATCCCCACCCTTATAAACAGCACAGTTGCCTTATGACTGAAACTGGCAATTGGTTTCATATGTATGTCTGTGAATGTTCTCATTCATCCAGGTCATGGTTATCCAAAGGAATTGAATCAAGTGCAACTGGACTTGGTATACGTATATCCGTGAAGACGTTTGCCAAAATCCCGGTAGTCTCAGTGTTCTTTGTGCTCATTTTGTGTATGGCACAAAGCCTCTTGGATGAGAGGTTAAACGTCTTCACGGGTTTCATATGTAAATTGCTGGGACCATTAATTACAATGGCCACATGTACTATTCACAGAGGACTGGGCAATAGTTGCAATCACAGCATTGTAAGATGGTGGACTGATGTACTCTTAGCCCCCCTCCTCCTGGGTTCAGGGATGGTTGTTCCCTCTTCACATAGATGGCCCCTTTGACTCCTTGTTTAAACCAGTGTTCCTCGCTATCAGGGATGTGCACATCCTCATTCTTCTGGAGGGGGGCTAAGACCATTTTACAATGCTGCGACTGCAAATATTCCCCAATACATGGCCATTATAACTCTAATTAATGATCAGGGAAATTTGCATATGAAACCAATAGTTGGTTTCAGTTGTTATGCAACTGTGCTATTTATAAGGTGAGGGGATACTTGCAGTCAGCTGAGACTGAAGAGGTCACTTAGATGACGGATGAAACATTTTTCCACTAAGCCTGAACTGATTCAACTTTCTGGATTTCCTTACCTGGATTACTGAGCATGCATCAAGACATTTTCCCCAACCCCATTACAGTAACTAACCTCACTGCTACACCTGCTAGATCAGGATATCACATGTGCTTCCTCCGAGACACACATGGCAGCATTTTCACGCTATGCCCTGGTGACTGTGATAGACTGGAGGCTGTAGGGATGGGTTTTGGGGGGGAGAGGGAGGTAGGAGAGGTTTTATTTTTTTTGTGGTGTTTTACAACAAAATGTTCTAAATAGATAACAATGTTGAAGTTGAGAAGTTTGGACTTATTTTTTACAACTAAAATTACATTTATGTTACTACAGTAAGAGTAAAGTACAGCAAAAGGTGCCGTTGGGTTCTGGTACCGAATTCCAGGGTCCAGTACCAGTATCGGCTCAGATGTGAACGGTACCCAACCCTAGTAGTGTGTATGTACATGTGACATGTCGACCTATGAGGGCATGGGATTAGTCCCAATAAATTCTGGTGTCTGAGATCCGTGACTTATCGCAGTGCCTCTGTGCAGCAGACAGGCTCTGCAGCCACCCAGGGGCCCCGCAGTCATGCAGACACCCCACGATAAAGAGAATAACCGCAGCCCAAAGCACTGCAACCCCAGAGGAACAACAAACTCTCAGTGGGGCCGGAGCCCAGAAAGCAACAGCCCTGCACACCCCCAAGGAGCACAAACTAGTCCTTAAAAGTACAAGTTGGGGCCGCATCCAGAGGTGCACCCACACTGGCAACCCCCAGGTGCAGGATCAAGGTGCACCCACAGGCATTGGATCCAAGCTGAGGACAGCAAGCACAGTCTGCAGGCCCAGAGCTGGGCCCCACGACAAACAGACTGACACACCGGGTAGATGCCCCATCTGGCCACACGCATGGAAGTATACACCCACGTTGCCAAATACTCCTGACCCAGGCCACCCAATGGCAACCTTGGTGTGTGAACATCCAGCAATGCAGTCCACCCCCCCACCCCCCCGCACTCACAGTACCCATCACAGAAAAGCCACACAGTGGGAACATGTCCAACAGCCAGCCATGATGATGAACCGCTACTCAGGGGCTCTGGAAAGCACCTGGCAGTGCTCACTGCAGCCCGGCCGGAAGGCAGCAGGAAGGACACCACCAAGCACTGGGAACAGAGAACTCCCCCTGGGCAGGGGGCCCTCTTTGCCACTCCCCGGTCAACCACCCACCTATGCTGACCGGCCAAAATCCCGGTTGTCTCAGTGCTCTTTGTGCTCATTTTATGTATGGCATTAAAATGGCAGGGTGTGGGAGTAGGAGTCATCCAGGCTCATCAGGCCCAAACCATTCACATGCCTCCTACCCAGCAGAGTCTGACCTGGCAGTGGGTGTTAAATACAGTGCCTTTAATATCTTAGGGGCCAGCTGGTGCCCTGAAGATATTAAAAGGCACTGTATTTAACACTGCTCTGTGAAACCCACAAACACCTTTTCTAAAAATAAAAAATACACGTTTGTAGGAGCATACATGCCTGAGAACAGAAGAGCGTTCTGAGAATTTGCATCTCGTCAAGTAGACATGTTGACTTGAGGCTGGATGCAACTGGGGTGGGTGGGCTACATGAATGTTGGCCTTCAAGAAAAGACAAACCCGGGAAAATATGGGGAACAGAAATGAAACACAACACTGGTCACATTACTAAAGTCAGTTATAACAAAACAACAACAGCTAAAAAAGCAAAAACAAACAAGGAAAACAAACAAGGTGTGAAAAATGGTGTGTGTTTGTGAGCGAGAGAGGGGGAGAGAGGGAGAGAGAGGGAGAGAGAGGGGGAGAGGACGTTAGCTTAATTGCCCCCACAGGGACTCTGATGGCCACAGTGCTACTGGGGTGTATGTGTGTCTGTGTTGATTACTATCCCTGCCAGGCAGTAGCCCGGAGGGGGCTGTGTGTTTGTTCGTGTGTGTGTTTGTGTGTGTGTCTGTCCGCGGCTAATCTCACAAACTAATATCAGCTCCTTTTGTTCACAGTTATGACTGATGCAGAACTGCTCGTGTTTGCGGTGATTCAAAACCCTCGAAAAACTTTTGTTCTTGCTATTGCCGCTCCCTCCCTCTCTCCATTCACTGTCCAGCTTGCTCGACCAACGCTGCCTTCCATCGCTACCTGATCTGAGTCATATAAACCACGGCTGATAGGGCAGCGACAGTGTCAAAATATGTATTCGGGTGTGAATCTTGAAAGTAAACGAGAAGTTGATCATATTTCACAAGTCGGCAAATCATTCATTGCTGGTCTCAGCACAGGACAACTGGAGGAACACCGGGTGTACCAGACATAATAACCTGTCTTTATTTTCCCGGGGTTAGGTTTAGACCAAATTGGTCACAAAGTGCAAGTTCATGTTAGACTTGATTTGTGCAAGGGTCCACCTAGGAGGCTGCGCATCCGCAGACTGACAGGCAAAACGTTTCTGGTTGGTGTTTTTAGCTTGAGCGCTGCACATTAAAAGCTGTTTTTTTCTTCATATTTCCCATGCAATCAACTTGGGCGCTGTGCAAGACTCTTATAATGGCAGAAAAAACACTGTTTTTTTTCTGTCCGTGTGCGTATATCTTTCCACTGCTAATCTTGCATACTACTGGGCTTGCCAGCCTAATGATTTTTGTGCAGAGTTATGACTGTGTGATCAAGGACCTCCCGTGGATGCGATGATTCAAAACCTTTGAAAAATCTGTTTTATACCACAACTGAGCCCTCCAGAGGTGGAGTCTTGCCGAAGTCCGAGCACTGGAGAAGAGGAGATACACCTGGTGGAGATCTGCTCTCTACCGAGTGCACTCTTCTAGTTTTTAAAAGATACATTTTTGAAGTATAAGAGAACCTTTAAAACTCAGCAAGGTCTTGCAGAGACTTCCAGGACAATGGACAGCACCATCAGTAAGGTGGAGGCAAGTTAAGAAATATGGTATCCAGTCAGGGGGAAAAAAAAAAAAGTTGAGTGTGCAAAAAGGGCAAGTCAAAGTCAAATCAATTGTTTTTGTATAGCCCAATATCACAAATTAAAAATGTACCTCAGGGGCTTCACAGCAACACAACATCCTGTCATTAGACTCACATCAGATAAGGAAAAAAAACCTTTAACAGTCTTAAATTTTATATTACTGTCTCACAGCCTTTGTTTGGATGTTTGGATGGTTTTTCTTTTTTATATTTTGTACTTGTCTAGGCTCAGGCCATTGTACAAATTTAAGAAATATCCCAGAACTTTACGTGGCATTTTTCTTCCTTCGATCAAGTTTTGTGAATAAGCTGATTTTTTTTTTTTATGAATACCCAATCTTTGTGAGTTGTGTGCTTCATTTTTAAGTACAGGGTAACTTTTGGCTCTCAAGCCTGTTAGTATATGTACAGTAAAACTGCCAGTAAAATCTGTAGAAGCAAACTGTATTACGCCATGGCTTGCTGCAGTTTTGCTTAACATTTCTGATGGAAACTCAGCATGACATGGTGAGGGCATCCAGTTTTTTCAAGCCCATGAGTAAATCACAACATTACATGACGTGGGAGCTGTTTACTGTTTCACTGGCATTGTTTCCTATTTTCTGTTTATCAGTAACATAAGATTCTGCTGCTTCAATAAAACACATGCTGTTCAATAAAATAGGAAATACGCTGGCATTAGTAAAAGATATGAAACCACATTTGATTGGTTGTACAAATGATTGCATGTGAAATGCACTTCAGCAAGCTCCAAAGAGGAGTAGTAGCTGTGTGAGACTATGTGAAATTCTCTCATCACCTTTTCTTTTTGTGCTTCCCCTCTCCCTGCCCTATTATCATGAGTCTTTCAATGGTCTAGACGATTTCTAATACAGCTTTGCCTTGCTCCATTTCTTCCTGCTCCGTTCTCTGTCCCTTGCCCTCATCCCTCACCTCACTTCAACTGGCTGTAACCTTAGTATACCCAATTATTTACATTCTTTTGTTTTTATGTCTTTCCCTTCACCCTGCCCCAGGATATCCAGCATGCCTCATAGCCCTATGTCCAGTGAGGATGAGGCGGCCCAGTCTATTTCAGAGGGCTCAGGGGCTTCAGACAGTGAGAGTTCAAGGGAAGGGACAGGGGATCGAGGCCTGGCACCAGACAACCCTACCAACAGCATATCTGGGGCAGACGCAGTGCCCCAGGAACCACTGGTCATCTGTGTGGTGATACCAGACCTCCAACAGTCAGTAAGTACAGTACACTAAGATACTTGGAAGTTGATTGAAGATTATTGGAATAGGGTAGCAATGATAACAAGTTTACTCTATCTGCTGATCACTCATTAAAAAGAAAGTTACAAAGAAATGTAGTGTAAAAGATAAACATGTTAACAGTGGGCAAAGCAGAGTATTCAAAATAGGCTTAAAAAACATGTTTAATTTAAAGCAAATATAACATAGCAAATACGGGTTGCGAATGGATCCATCATGAAGGGACTGTCATGGACATTGTTTAAGTATTGGACCATGTTTGCTTATTCAGCTAGCTGATGTTAGCCAGCTAGCTAGGTAAACAGTCGCTCTTCTGAAGTGGATAAATTGACCCAGAATCTTGTCACACTCAAAGAGAAGCAAATTCTTTACTTGCTCCATTGAAATATGCTCACAGTTTGTAAGGTGTCTTAATAATCAGGATGACAGATGATAATAATATAGAAAATATGATTTCTGTCTTATCACCAAAATTCATTGGAAAATCATCAAATTTCAGATGCAGAATTTAGTGCATGGTTTTGTACTGAGAAAGAGTTTGATGGGTTGTTAGGCCTAACCGTTAAAAAGGATTTTTAAGGATTCTTATGACTGCTAGAGAGCACATTTAAGAAATGTATAAAGTGCTGGACATTTCAATCGCTACAATTGAAATTTGAAAGGTTCCTCTTAAAAATATCAATTGATCTGTATACAGTTGATTTGTATCAAAATGTATATTGAAATTGTAAAAAATTGTATAGAAACCTAGGTTTCTTTTGGACTTAAGCTTTGCTGATTTTAGGCAAATGTAACTAAATCTTTGCTGGAGTGGGGGTAAGTGGGACAGTGGACTGTCAGTAAACATTGTCATGAAATTTATGGCTATGGTTAAGACAAGATAATGTTTAGTCAGCATGTGCAGTGTTAACAAATTAATTATATGTCTTATCAATAAGATAAAAGCTGACGACAGGCATGGGCGCAAGTGTGTGAACACTGGGGTGGCATCCAGTACTTTACCTGTGCCCCCATCCACAGGGTTAGTGGTTGTGTCAGGAAGGTCATCCGACATAAAATTTTGCCAAATCATTATGCAGATTGACAAGACCATACGGGATCGGTTGAGGCCCGGGCTAACAACGGCCGCCATTGGTGCTGTGCCCTCACAGGGTACTGATGGAAACTAAAAAATCCACTGTGGCGACCCCTGAGAAACAGGAAACAAGCCGGAAGAAGAAGAAAAGAGATTATCAATAAGATATGCGATAGTAATCAGAGCTGGTAATACCAGTAATAGATACTTTACTTATTGAGAGTTCCTAAGTGATCTGGTGTTGGACCATAATTGGGACCAAGTTTGTAATTAGGCTCTGACATTATATATAAAACCCACACAGCATGAAAGAACACTGAATTAAATTACTTTGGTGACAGAAGCATAGTTCACATTTGTTGAAATCTACAATGAAAATAGTCCAGTTGTTGCTGGATTAGATAATTGCTATCAAGTCAGACGACCCTTTCAGAACATCAGACTTTGTTGGCTCCATACAGTGTCATTCTGTTCAAGTTTAAGAGAAACATATTACATTGTATTTTCATGGTAATCCAATGTAGAAACATCAAAGCACATAAAAAGATAGATAAAAAGAATACCAGCATTGCCTCGCTGACCTGCTTGTAGTTGCTTGTGAGAAATACTCAATAGCAGGCAAGATCAGTTGGACCTGCTTGGCCATTGGTACTGTGCTATGTTCAAGTTAGAAATCTGCTGTCTAATTCATTGCCAAAGATGAGGTCATAATTAAGTTATTTGTTTGATAATGACCTTATGTTTTAAATGTTTCATGCTCAAGTTTTTGACTTTGTCCTCTTTGGGAATATGAACTTGTCTTCCTTTGTTATGCAAAGCAGGAATTACTGCTGTCTTTTCATATGTTGTTGTTTGTCTGGGTGTGACATAGGGCCAGATCTACCGAGAGAAGCACAAATTAGCACAAGTTTTCCAACAGTTTGTGCTGATGGGGATGGCCTATTTAGCATGGAATCTACTAAAACTGGGCAGGATTATTAAAACAGGCAGTCTTGTTAATCTGCATATGGCCGACGCTACTTAAACATGTTTTCCGTTTGTGTCCCTTCAATTGTTTCAAGTACATCCGGGATCTCTGCTCTATTTGTTTGAGAATGGTATATGATTTTGCACTCTTCAAATTAGTGCTAAGGACTTGTGACAGCATGGATGACAGTGGCCTGTAATGCTTATCAGTTCAATATTCTTATTTCAAGTTGATAATAGAAAATTAGAACATCAGATCCAATATTTCAAAATCTCAAGTAGTTGCTTCTCGAATAAATAAAGAATTTTTATTTTGGGCTCATTTTTTTCAAATGTATACTTTTGTTTTATAGTTTGAAAAATGTAGCCTACTCCGAGATGCTACCGCTCAGTGGAAAGAGCTGGAGACAGTTAAATGAAGTGTGGCTGGGAGTTTCATCATTGCTGGGATTGCATGATTCTCTCTGGTTTGTGGGTCTGAATATTTTTTTTGATTTCCTCAAAAAAAAAGAAAGATAAGTGTGACTTGGCGGTGAGTTTTTTTTAAACCTGTGTTGTCAGCAGGCTTTGCATACAACATGGGGAATTTGCATGCCAATGTGTCCTAGATAGAGTTAATCTGCAAATGGAGTTCAGATTCTCCACCTGCAAATGCAATCTTTATTAATGATCAAGAACCGCTTACAATAGCTCTTGTCCTTTGGATAATCTGCGGGATGACAAGAGCACAGGGTTTTTCTTATACATTTATACCCACCACTGCCTCTTCAGCATTTTTGATCAGCTAAATAACCAATCAGCATCGCTTCTCCAAGAGGGGGACAATCGCCACATGTGAGACAAGGAAACTTAGAAATGAAAAATGACAACATGTACCTGATAAGACATAGACATAGAAACAGACCCTGACATGTATGACAAAGCATAATTGAATCGAGCTTATCGATATCAGTTTAGGATAGCAGTTATCGCTGTAAAGGAGAAGATAAAAAAGGCAGAGAAAGGATTAAGAAGAAGGATGTAATCCAGAGAGTGTCGTAGGGAGTGTGTGAGGCAGATGCTAGCAGTGTGTATGTGCATGTGACGTGTCCACTTATATGTATGTGACGTGTCCAACTGTGAGTGCACAGGATTAATCCCATTAAATTCTGGTGTCTGAGAGCCATGAATTATCGTAGCATCTCCGAGCAGCAAACAGGATCTGTAGCCACCCACGGGCCCCATATTCATGCAGACACCCCACGACCAAGAGAACAGCTGGAGCCCAAAGCACTGCAACCTCAGAGGAACACCCAGCCCACAGGTGGGCCAGGAGCCCACAGAGCAACAGCCCCACATGCCTGTGAGGAGCACAAACTAATCTTCAAAAGCACAAGCCGAGCCCGCAACCCCGAGGCGCACTGCCACCACCAAGGCACAGGGTGCACCCGCAGGTGTGGGACCCGAGCCACGGATGGCAAGCACAGAGCACAGGCTTGGTGCTGGGACCCATCACCAACAGACTGACACACAGCCAGGATCGCCCACCAGGCGGGGGGAGATCATGAGCATGGGCATGCCCATCCATGCCTGGCATAGGGGTGAGGCCAGGTAGACACCTCACCCAGTCGCACACACCAGGCACAAACCCATGTAGTCGAATACACCCAACCCAGGCCACCCAATGGCACCTCCCCAGGGGGGACAGGGCCCCCATGGGGGGACCACATGAAAAGCTATGCAGCAGGAGCAAGTCCAACTTGGCAGTGAATAACATGACTTTCCTCTGACATTGTAACAAGACTCTTCCCTTTCTGACTAGCGCTTTCTGTATTATCCTGCAGTGTCTTCTTGGAGTCAAAATGGTAGCAGCCATATCAGTGGCACAACGTCAATGACATGCAACTTGCAACTATTCCCCAATCCTCTGTGAATAATACACATAGCCATTGTAACTCTAATTATCAGTCATGGCAATTTGCATATCAAACACTGATTTTGGTTGTGACGCAACTGTGCCAGTTTTGGTCATTATGCAACTGTGCTGTTTGTTAGGTTGGGGAAACCTGCAGTCAGCTGATACTGATGAGCGATGAAATGTTTCTCCCACTAAACCTCGTGTCCAGATGAAGGGTGGCACAGTGACCCAGTGGTTAGCACTGTTGCCTCACAGCAAGAAGGTCCTGGGCTCGAACCCCAGGCCATCCCAGGTCCTTTCTGTGTGGAGTTTGGATCTTCTCCCCATGTCTGCATGGGTTTCCTCTGGCTGCTCCAGTTTCCTCCCACCATCAAAAAGACATTCATGTTAGAGTCAATGCGCCTTCCTGCCTGTGCCCCTGACCAAGGCAACGGAAAGAAGAACTGGAGTTGGTCCTCGGGTGCTGCAGCTGCCCACTGCTGCTATACAATAGGATGGGTTAAATGCGGAGAACACATTAATTGTAAGAATACAATTCGTTGCAAGAATACAGTGTCGAGTAAAGTGGCTTTCATTTCATTTCAACTGAATCAACTATCTGGGATTTCCTTACCTGGATTATTGAACATGCATCAAGATATTTTGACTCATTTTAGCAAGAATTGCCTTAAACTTGTATGTGAGTATGAGTAAATGGTGCATAAGATGGCAGACTACAGGAACCAGCTGAGATTCTGTCTCAGGTGAAGGCCTAAGAGCCTTCAAATGAAACTTTTGGTCAAGGGCCATCGAGTTAGCAAGATCCTCCAGAAGGCATAAAGCCAGCTTTTGAACGAACGGGTGAGACCAACTAATTTTACCATTGACGTTTCGAAAGCCAAAGAGGAGCAGATCCAACAAACTTATGTCGCATCTAGATGAGACCACTTTCCAACGTGTGATTGAGTTCACGGAGAAGGCTCGTCTAGCACAAAATGTAAAGTCGAAAACCAGGCAGCAGAAGTTCAACCTACTTGTTGCATGCCAGAGACATCGCCAGACAACGGACGGTGCCCTCAACGACAGAGAGAGAGACAGACGCCAGACACACGCCGGTGATGTAAACAAGTGGGTGAAGAATCTGTCTGACAGACAACTCACTCAGGTGGAGAAAAACATCCTTGCTAAGGGTCTGTATTTTGCTGTCATGCCAAGGCAAGTCCCACTAGTGGAACTGATCATATCCAAGGAAACAGCGACCCATAACAACAACATCATGGACCCGGAAGCAACTGCAGATGAAAGTTTCATCCTGCCTCAGCAATGCGAAGCCAATGCCATCCAACATCAGCAGAGATGAGAGTAATGCACTCATGACTCTCAGTAAGGACAATAACGTCATCATCCTTCCAGCGGACAAAGACAGATGCACTGTTTTATTAAACCGGACAGACTCATGAGAAAGTTATGATGTTACTCAGCGATATAAATACTTATGAGCCCCTGAAATGAGATGCAGGCAGTGGTTACAAGAAAAAGTTGATAGATTGTCTGAAACTGTTAGAACAGGACAATGCTATTGACAGGATTTTGTAACAGATTATACCCAGGGGACGCTACACCTCATCTGTATGGTTTACCTTAGATACATAAACAGGATGTACCATCATGGCTTATTGTTAGTGTGATTAAATCAGTGACCTATAACATCTCAAACTTTCTGGCCTCTATTCTTAATCTGGTTGGTAGGCAGTACTGAACATCACAGTCAGAACACGATGGACTTTGTGGATACGGTGAGGGACATCATTATGGAGGCGGATGAAACAATGGTCTCTTATGATATTATGTCTCACTTCACATGCGTTCCTGTTGGTGAAGCATTGGAGGTAGTCTGGATGAAATTACAGGATGACCCCACCTTGAGCAACAGCACCACCCTTAACAATGACCAAGTGTGTCTGCTCCAGAAGCTGTCTCTTCATGTACTTTGCATACATGGGGCGGTACTATAGGCTGGAACACAGGCGTACTGATTAAGTGTGGTTATCCTAACTGGGTGTTTGTCAAAGCCAGGAAGACGCCCAAACAATGCACCAGCCAATCGAAGAGAGAAGAAAGACAACAGCTGCCAAAGTGTAAACCAGTGGTGAGTGTCGGAATAGTTGAGATGCATATTTTCTAAACACCATTTCTCGATTGTCACTCTTTCAAGGATGGGGATGTGCACATCCTTGATAGGGAGGAACACTGGTTTGAATGAGCAGTCAAAGAGGTCATCTATGTGAAGAGGGAATGACCATCCCTGAACCGATGGGGGGGGGGGTAAAAGTACATCTGTTGCCATCTTACAATACAATGCTGTGATTGAAACTATTCCCCAATACTCTGTTAATAGTACACATGGCCATTGTAACTCTAGTTAATGGTCATGGCAATTTGCATATGAAACCAATCGCTAGTTTCGGTTGCGATGCAACTGTGCCGGTTTTGGTCATTATGCACCTGTGCTGTTTATAAGGGTGGGGATACCTGCAGTCAGTTGAGACTGACAAAGTCACCTACCTACATGGGTGATGAAATGTTTCTCCCATTAACCCTTGAGTCCAGATGAACTGATTCAACTTTCTGGGATTTCCTTACCTGGATTATTGAGCATGCATCAAGATGTCAATGAAATGCTTTTCAGAGGCATTAAATAGCTCCTTGAGGTATATATACACTCACCGGCCACTTTATTAGGCACACCTGTCCAACTGCTCGTTAACGCAAATTTCTAATCAGCCAATCACATGGCAGCAACTCAATGCATTTAGGCATGTAGACATGGTCAAGACGATCTGCTGCAGTTCAAACCGAGCATCAGAATGGGGAAGAAAGGTGATTTAAGTGACTTTGAACGTGGCATGGTTGTTGGTGCCAGACGGGCTGGTCTGAGTATTTCAGAAACTGCTGATCTACTGGGATTTTCATGCACAACCATCTCTAGGGTTTACAGAGAATGGTCCGAAAAAGAGAAAATATCCAGTGAGCGGCAGATCTGTGGGCGAAAATGCCTTGTTGATGCCAGAGGTCAGGGGAGAATGGCCAGACTGGTTCGAGCTGATAGAAAGGCAACAGTAACTCAAATAACCACTCATTACAACCGAGGTATGCAGAAGAGCATCTCTGAATGCACAACACGTTGAACCTTGAGGCAGATGGGCTACAGCAGCAGAAGACCACACCGGGTGCCACTCCTGTCAGCTAAGAACAGGAAACTGAGGCTACAATTCACACAGGCTCACCAACAACATGAAAGCATGGATCCATCCTGCCTTGTATCAACGGTTCAGGCTGGTGGTGGTGGTGTAATGGTGTGGGGGATATTTTCTTGGCACACTTTGGGCCCCTTAGTACCAATTGAGCATCGTGTCAATGCCACAGCCTACCTGAGTATTGTTGCTGACCATGTCCATCCCTTTATGACCACAGTGTTCCCATCTTCTGATGGCTACTTCCAGCAGGATAACGCGCCATGTCATAAAGCTCGAATCATCTCAGACTGGTTTCTTGAACATGACAATGAGTTCACTGTACTCAAATGGCCTCCACAGTCACCAGATCTCAATCCAATAGAGCACCTTTGGGATGTGGTGGACCGGGAGATTCGCATCATGGATGTGCAGCCGACAAATCTGCAGCAACTGCATGATGCTATCATGTCAATATGGACCAAACTCTCTGAGGAATGTTTCCAGTACCTTGTTGAATCTATGCCACGAAGGATTAAGGCAGTTCTGAAGGCAAAAGGGGGTCCAACCCGGTACTAGCAAGGTGTACCTAATAAAGTGGCCAGTGAGTGTATATGTGTGTGTGTGTGTGTGTGTGTGTGTGTGTGTGTGTGTGTGTGTGTGTGTGTGTGTGTGTGTATATATATATATAACACTTTGTTAAAAGAAACACTCAATGGTAGGGAAAGTGCTCAACAAATAAGGAGCAAAATAATCCAGTGAGTCAAGTAAATTCTTTATGAGACAGTACAAGCCTGTTTCAAGATTTATAATAATTATACACGAATTATAGCGGATGCAACAATTTTGTAGAATAAATCCACATTATATAATCTATTTTTTATCACAGTTCCTTTTCTAAAAATCCTGTTGCCTAAGGACAAATCAACTCACACCCCTTAATTTAGGAGAGTCAGTATGGTGCACATTTCTCCTTTTAAGCACTAAAACTAAGCAGAGAATTGTTCCAAAGAACACACACACACACACACACACACACACACACACACACACACACACACACACACACACACACACACACACACACACACACTCATGCATGCATCCAAACCCCTTCCTTGGAGCCTTTACTAACTTCAGAGTAACTTTCCCTAGTTCTGTACATATTTGAATTAATGTGGATTAACTGCTTAATCATCCAGTAACCCAGTTAATATTACTCAGAAAATGTTTTCATGAAGAATAGTTCAACTCCTGTATCTATGTGATATAAAATGACCGAGTTATTAATATGCAGATTAAATGCATTGTTGGCCATGTGACCACACTGCTATCCAGTGACCATTTTCTGTAGGACAAGCGTCTGAATTATTGACAGCCAAATGGCCGTTATTGTATTGATTGTCTTTCAAATGAATCATTTAATGCATTATCTAGTAATGATTTGAATACTAATGTCTTGTAAAATTGAAATGTAATCTACTCCCCTGTAGTGTTTAGCCACAGCTTAGAGAATAGAGGTTTTATTGTCTTCTGTATTCGGTTGTGTGATTCAGGCCTGGCCATGGCCCCTGCTTGGCCAGTCTTCACAGGTGGGGCAGCAGCCCAAGTCCACTGTGTGCTTGTGGAGAGGAGCGAACAATGGAACAACACATCACTGAAGCTTGCCCTCTCCAAAGACTAAAAGGAGGATCAGATCAGGAGGCAGCTGTCTACCTTGAGGGCTTTGCATTTACTATATAGAATAAAATTCACTTGTGCGATTAATATTATGCAGTTTCTGTTTGCCCATAGATTTACATGATGTGTCAACATTGCCGACGGGAATGAGTGAGTATCTAGGTTAATTAGAAGCGCGTATCCTTCAAATATTCTCCCTAGATAGGACATTAATAAGATTATTCCTTTTCATTTGAAGGAAAAAGAGTATTATTTTTCTTTTTTCCATTCTGCTCAAACAAAGAAACATAGGTGTTCCTTCAGAAGCCTGCGAAAGTGTCATCTTTCGTTTCATACCCGCCTACAACTTTCAAAGTTGTTTACACCCTTTTGGGAAGCTTTCCATGTTTTTTTTTTCCTGCTCGTGTACAGGGCTATGTATGCCTGCCCTGACTTTTTTTTTGGGGGGGGGATTCCCCCCCCTTTTTTTTCACCCCAGTTGTACTTGGCTAATTACCCCACTCCTCCAAGCCATCCTGATCTCTGCTCCACCCCCTCTGCCAATCCGGGGAGGGCTGCAGACTACCACATGTCTCCTCCAATACATGTGGAGTTGCCAGCCACTTCTTTTCACCTGACAGTGAGGAGTTTCGCCAGGAGGACATAGCGCATGGGAGGATCACGCTATTCCCCCCATTTCCCCCTCAATAAACATCCCAACCGACCAGAGGAGGTGCTAGTGCAGCGACCAGCTCAATTGTGCCTGTAGGGACACCCAACTAAGCCGGAGGTAACACGGGGGTTTGAACCGGCGATCCGCGTATTAGCCTGCCCTGGCTTTTCACTGCATCCTGGCCCTCTTTGCATTTGGGCTTGTATTTTCAGCTTCTGCTGATGAGTTGAAAGCTCATCAAGAAAGCAGCATTCAAAAACTGCAAGAAAGCCCAGAATGTCTAGCTGTTATAAGGTAGTTTGTCACATATATTTTTGTTATCTCTTATTTTAACCTTTTTATTGCCATTTTGTGTATTGGAAGTTATTTTGCATTTTATACGCTCAAACCCCATTTTGTTTTAAGAGTTAATTGAGCCGTTTCCTCCAAATCTGCAGAGACGGTTTTCTAGACTTTTTCAGTCATTTTTATGGTTAGAGTAGAGCTCTAGCGTTGGACTCTGCCATCTCAGTGATGCCCTGATACCAGTTTTTATCCAGTCCAGCTGCTGATGGAGAAGGGCTGAATTAGCAGCCACGTATGTATCATTACTACTTGGCACTTGATGAGAAACTTGAGGAGTGTACCTGAGACCTGGACACACACGACAACTGTGTGTATTTCCACGTTGCCCTGCTAGGCTAAGCCTCTCTGATGTGGATCCATTCTCCAAGTCGAACCTCTGAACCAACTCCATCAGAGCGGTTCTCCTCTGGCTGTTACTTCAGCAACCCGAAGGCTGCCGAGCCTGCTCCAGCACGCCCGATGTCTTCCGGTAAAGCCTGCTATAATCTTCAGCCATCCATCACCGTAGAAGCAATAGTTCTTCTCTGGCTATATTACCACGGCAACCCAAAGTCCCCCGAGCCTGCTTCAACATGATCTGGACCCATTGGAAAAGCCCACTACCCAACCATCTATCACTGCAAGTAGGGCAAAACCATCTTCCTTACGTTCTGCAAGTTGATGCAAAAGAGCCGTCCTAATTTGTCCCTTTTTTCCAATTGGCTTTAGTTGCCCTCATTGCATTCAGATTCATTTCTGATTTCGTTAACCTCCAATTTAATTAATTGACTCATTCTTTCAGCAACAACTTGTTAGTTTAAAGCCCATTCACCCATATGTCCCTTCATTTATTCTCATTCACTGATTCACTCAGTCATTCATGTTTAATTTATTTCACTACTTGGCCTGACTGTATATATGTATATACACTCATTTATCCCATTAGCTAGTCAATTAATATTTCCATCTAGAGGACAATATTGTGTGTATTTTCTTTATCTGAGAAGTGATGTAATTACTATCTTTATTTGTGTATTCCTTTGGAGGTAGAGATCCCTGAATTGAGAATTCACGACTCTTTGACTGATTAATTTGGTTTATCTTTTCTTTCCTCTGGAAAGTGGTGCCACAGTTTACAATGAGTGTAAAATTATAGTGTAGTTACACTAACCGCATACCAACGGGTGTGCCCGGATGTGCCTGTGCAATCTAAATGTCAAGCTAGCACACCCAGCATAATTATAAAAATGTTACGTGTTTGCTGCAAATTAAAAAAAAAAAACAATCTCAATATTTTCTTACACTATTGAAATTGAAAAAAAACTGACGCGACCAATGAAAATAAAGGAATTTTTGTTTCTTGCGTCTTCTTTACCATATGATGATAGGTCAGGTTTTTGGAGTGGCAGTGCATTGTGCAAATGCCAGATTGCCAGCAGCCCCTCCTCTTTCCCTCAGTGTACAACCCACGCATTGCACTAAGGAAGCCTACTTCCCACTAGCTAGCAGTTTTCAATGTAGCTTAAGATAAAAATCATGGTCAAACAAAGTAGTTTGCGCAAGTTTGTCGCAAAAAGACATCATGAGGAGCAGGAGGAAGAGAAAACAGTACAAGTGCAGCCATCATGGCTGCACTTGAACACACATTGCAGTAGGAGTCTGGGTTGAAACATTTTCAACCCAGACTCCTACTCCTCAAGTTTCTCATCAAGTGCCAAGTAGTAATGATACATACGTGGCTGCTAATTCAGCCCTTCTCCATCAGCAGCTGGACTGGATAAAAACTGGTATCAGGGCATCAATGATGACATAAAGACTGAACTCTTCGTCCCTGCTCTCCTTTGACAGAGAACTGACTGAATCGTTGGACTATAAGGACATAATTTTAGTGTCCAACACCAAGCCCCATTGTCGCCTGCTGTAATCATCAAAATTAAGTTAATTTACAATTTGTACTGTAGTAGTCTATTGCATATTTCTATATTATTGTTTATTGGGTATAGTTTTTGTTGGGTGGACAATTGGATTTTATGGTGATGTTACTGTGTGTGTGTGTGTGTGTGTGTGTGCGTGTGTGCATGTACTTATGTGGCTGCTGTGTCAACTTTAACATTACTTACATGTTGAGTGTAGGTGTACCTATCCATACACTTGATTAAAGATGCTGTTGCATCTGTCAGCTGTGTGTGTGACTATGTGGCCACCATGCCAGGCTGTGCGATGCTGTAAATGTCCGTCTTAGTGTCTGTAACGTTACCTCTGATGTATAAGGCTTGTATGATTAAACTATGGTGCATTCAGGCAATTATATTTGTAATGGCCTATTTTGGTTAGCATAGGCGTTTCAGAACCTGTTAAGATGATTGGTCTTGGACGGGCTAGGCCCACCTGATTTCCTCTGTGCCCACCCACACTGTGATTTCTGCCTACGCCGCTGAGTTACACTACAAATTTTATTAGACGCAGCTGTGTTCATCCTGTTATGTTAACATCACAGAGTACCAACACCACACTGGCAAGTTTTGAACCTTTAGATGGATTTAACCTGTCAGCAGACTCACTAAAATGTTCGAGGGTTTAGCTGAAGGTTAAAAAAAGGTAATTTGTAATTTGGTCCATAATAGTCATTAACATGTTCTATATAAAAACAAGCTGATATTAACTTACAATATGATGTGAATGTTTGATTGTGATTGTGATAGAATAGTGATAGTTGATATATTCAATCATCAGTATTATGAAACATCCCCATTTTTTCCCCCAAAATGTTAATTAATTTAAAAAAAAAATAAAGTCGGACCTTCTCTATTATCTATCCATCCATTATTCATGCCACTTATCCTACTTAGGGTCGCGGGATGCTGGAGCCTATCCCAGCAGTCATTGGGCAGCAGGCGGGAGGCACCCTGGACAGGCCACCAGTCCATCACAGGGCCGACACACTTACACCTAGGGACAATTTAGTATGGCCAATTCATCTGACCTACATGTCTTTGAACTGTGGAAGGAAACTGGAGAACCCGGGTAAAACCCACGCAGACAGGGGGAGAACATGCAAATGCCACACAGAGGATGACCTGGGATAACCACCCAAGGTTGGACAACACCGAGGTTCGAACCCAGGACTTTTCTTGCTGATGAGGCAACCGCACTAACCACTGCACCACCATGCCGCCCCTCTTCTCTATTGTATCCGGCGAAAAGATGATTCAATATTCATGTCTTCCAAATGACCTTGGTTGTGTCTGATTAAAAATTCATTAAAATCTGTTTCAAAGGCTTCGTCATCATCAAGACGGTGCCAGAGATGGCAGCCTAGGTACAGCGCTCTCTGGTACTTTCTTTGTTCTTGTTTATTTTCTGTGTGCCTGGTTATTCAAACCCAATTACTTTCACTAGAGAAGAACTGCTTAACATTAAGCAGCTAACTTCAGATATTTTCTCACCAGTCTTCACAAACGTGGAAATTTTTTTGGCGATCTTAGTTGGAGGAACAGTGGCTCTCTGTGAGATATGGAGGCGACGCAGATGGAGGAAGCAGGCTGGTGAGCTGGTGAGGCTCTGACAGTAGGGATTTCGATCTGCACTCCCAGCGATTCACCTGGCGAAACCCCACCCCATGCTCAATAAAATGGATGAGCTGCTTTTCCTCAATGGGACGAACAAGGGCTTTGCACATTCTGCTGCCCTTTGTTTCACTGAAACCTGGCTCAGCGAATCCATCCCCAACATTGGATTACATCTGCTGGGCTTCCGCCTACACCGAGTGGATTGCATTACGGTATGAAGGATGGTGTACAGATGTCACAGCGTTAAGTAAATAGTGCCGCCCGAACTTGAAGTCCATCCATCCATTATCCAAGCCGCTTATTCCAACTGGGGTCACGAGATGCTGGAGCCTATCCCAGCAGCCACTGGGTGGCAGGCGGGGAGACACCCTGGACAGGCCACCAGGCCATCACAGGGCTGACACATTCACACCTCAGGACAATTTAGTATGGCCAGTTCACCTGACCTACATGTCTTTGGACTGTGGGGGGAAACCGGATCACCCGGAGGAAATGCATGCAGACATGGGGAGAATATGCAAACTCCACAGAGAGGACGACCCCCAAGGTTGGACTACCCCAGGGTTCAAACCCAGGACATGTTCATAAACTGCAAGCCATTTTATTCACCACGGGAGTTTCCATCCTTCCTCCTGGTCTGTGTTTACATCCCACCCCAGGCCAGCGTGAATGGCTCACTGCAAAACCTGGCTGATCAGATCACTAGCTTGGGAAAAAAACATATGGACTCACATTTCATAATCCTTGGGGAATTTAACGGAGCAAAATTACACCATGAACTACCAAAATACAGAGAGCATATTAATTGTCCCTCCAGAGAAAATAACACACCGGACCACTGCTACACAATTCTTAAACACAGCACAGTGTCTGCGGTGAAAACCTACAGATTTATGGGTTCCACAATTTCCCAGGACCTAAGGTGGGCATCCAACATAGACACAATCATCAAAAAGGCCCAGCAGAGGATGTACTTTCTCCACCAGCTCAATAAATAAACCTGCCTCAGGAACTGCTGATTCAGTTCTACACTGCAAGAATCTAGTCTGTCCTCTGCACATCCATCACTGTCCGGTTTGGTTCGACCACCAAACAGGACAGGGACAGACTACAACGGACAGTTAAGTCTGCAGAGAAAATCATTTGTGCGAACCTGCCCTCCACTCAGGACTTATGTAACCCCTTCTTCACTGGCGGGCAATACCTAGCACATTTGAACAAGACAACATCCTAATGCTACCAGTTACTAAAGTGTTACAAGCAAATCCAATGGCGCAACAGGATCCTGAGTTCTCAGCGGTGGAATGTTGAGCTGGCTGAACCTCCTGTGCACTAGTAGGCTAGTGCCACTAATGACAATAATAGTGATAAATGATAATAGAAATAATTAACCAGGATATTTATCAGTGTAGTAGCGCGGTGCCTCCACTGAGAAAATACTACACTTACCTAAGGCTAGTGAATGGTGTATCTTCCCAGAATTTAAACAAACCTGTGGTTAAGGCAGATCATGTAACCCTGCTGTGTACTGAAGTGCCGTACATGCTTATTACCAGCACTCCAAAAGTAAATGAGCTGCCAATACACCCGAAATATAATTAATAATAATAGGATTTATTGGATAATAATGAGAGAGAGAGAGAGAGAGAGAGAGAGAGAGAGAGAGAGAGAGAGAGAGAGAGAGAGAGAAAACAGAGTACCACATGAGAGTGGTACTGTTGATCAACTAAACATTAATTAAAATTTCACAGGGTGTGACAACCGTTCACAATACACAAAAAAGTATCAAAAGAATACAAAATACCCAGCGCTTTCTGTTGGGGCCCGTTGGTGCACATTAAACCAGTTCTCTGAGCGCAGGGCAAGGCAGACACCCTACGATGCCCAGGCGACGAGACAAAAGTGCGTGGGTGTGTGTGCATAAGTGCTCTGTCCAAGTTACTCACGACCCAACGCTCCCACGACTGGGAGGCTGTGTGTAGTCCAAAAGATGGTCAGCGCTGTGCTTACCGTCGGCTCCCCGGCAGGGCCTCCAATGGTCGGCGCTGTGCTTGCCGTCGGCTCCCCGGCAGGGCCTCCGATGGTCACAGGTCGCAACGTTCCGAAAACCCCGGCGAAGACAATGATCTTCCGGTGGGAAACGAAGCAATCAGACCCGAAACAAACCCCACCAGCAAGCACACGACCGTGGGCCAATCGCAACCCTCGGGTCCTCAAATGCAGGCCAGTACACGGCTGTGTACAAAGTCTCCGCGAAACGGGCACGCAAACGGGGCCGCAGAGAGAGAGAGAAAAAAATGGGACGTCTCTCCTTGGAGTCCTGCTGAATCTGCCAGCTCCCTCCTTTTCGCGAGGAGATCGACCGTTGCGACCCCGCGATTTCGCGGGCAGAACACTCCACATCACATCATTGGCCGATAACAATAATTCAAATACAAATACATCCCATTGGTCCACATGTTTGGAAACCACACCCACACAGGAAATGTTTAAGACACAAAGCATGCTGGTAAATGAAGTACCAAAGATTTTTAGATTTTAAAGGTCCTTACACGCTCCCCCCACCAAATAAACAGCATGACCCCATGCTGAGTCACACAGGCATTAAGAGAAGAAAGAACCCAATAAACAAACAAAAAAACTCACCCAACAACCCCACCAAATAAATAACATGTCCTGCCCATACCAGGTCACATACTTACTAAGGTGAAGAAGGAAGAAAGGAAAAGAACATAAAGAAATTGCCAAAACAACAAACATAGTCTAGCACTCAGAAACTAGCTATGGGTGCAATGGCAGGAGTGCATGGCATAAGCACAGGTGTGGGTGCGCATGTGTTGCAACCGGAATGTGGGCTACATCACCAGGCATGAAGCTACACTGGCGCTATGTGTGATGCGACTACATGGTTCGTACCCAGGACTCCTAACTCTCCATACACTAACCTATCAGGAGGGTTCCTCGTCCGTTGAGACCTTCATACTGCAGGTAAGGACTCTGAAGAAACTACATCAGAGGCATTTGGAAAGGGAGCATCAGAACTAAAGTGCTGGTTAACAAGTTCTTCAACCTCCACTATACCGTGTGAGCCGACAGAGGGTTCCATCTCTTCGGGAGCACTAACCCTCTCGCTACGTGAATGCACTGGACTAAAACCTCTACCCTCAATGGAGACACAAGGCGCTGCGGAGTCTAACTCCCTCACAGGCTGCACATCCTGGATGTTTACACACAGAGGAGCGTTTTGCACTGCATCCTCAGCATAACAGCCAAACTCAGACTCGGAATCGCTATTTGAGAAACTGAACCGTTCCTGAGTCACAGCAGTCGGAACTTCAGGTCCAACAACCCTACGCTTATCCTTAGCTTTTCTACGCCTGACAGCTCTAGGGCTGGGAGCAGGAGTGGTGTCAGCCACAGAACCCAATCTTACCTCCTGTCCCCTACAAGAAGCAAACAACTTTCTCACTACCTGAGTGTTTGTGCCAACCAAAATAGCTATCCCCTGTTTGTTCTGAGGGTCAGGACACAAAAGAGCTAGGGTGTCTACCACCTGAGGCACTCCAGTAACAGCCCCAGTAAACTCAAGCCTGAGAGACAAGTAGCCATCATATGGGTATTTGTGAGAGCTCAAACCCCATATTTCAAGATTTTCCACTGGCTGCAGTGGCAAATGTTTCAAATACGCCTCATAAAAGCTGCGATACAAGATAGTGACCTGGGAACCACTATCAAGAAGAGCTTTGGCATAAATCCCCTCTATCAGCACAGGCATCTCAGTAGAGGACCCCACTAAGCCAGCCGGCAGGGGTGACTGGCTTACTTTAATTTGAGGTAAGCATTGGGTGGAACGGATTTTGTGTGATGGAGCTCGACGCCGTTCCATCACTGAGCTCTTCTGACGTTTCCCTGTGGCAGTGACCCTTTTGATCAGCTTCCGATTCACCAGTCTGAGGTTCTCAGAACGCATACACTCTCGCTTGGTGTGACCATCCTCCCCACACTTATAGCAAAAGATGCCAGGCAAAGCAGATGAAGCAGCAGACGTGGGGAAGGTCGAGGAATCAACCCTCGGGGAAACCAGTGCAGTCTGCGGGGCTGGCATTTCAGGAGTCAGGGTAGCAGCACTCAAAACCCTACTCACTAAAACTGTCAGCTCCTTGACTTCATTCCTTAAACTATCCACCTCAGATGCCACCGGATTCACAGCCACCTGGGGAACAGAAACAGCAGCAGTCACACGTGTACGAGGAACCGCAGCGGCAGCAACAGAAAGCTTAGTGTTTTCTCTCACACTTACCCAATGCTCCTCTTCTCGGATTTCCCGCATCAGCTGAGAGAAAGTAGGTGGATCTTGAAAGTATGCATCATTCGCACACGTAAAGCCACCAAGTCAGTGGCAGGGCACCCTTAAAGAGCTGCTCCATGCGTGCATGATTCAAGTCAGCAGGACCAATCCCTCCTCTCACAAGAACACGGTGGAGGAGTTTCTCCAAGCGATAGAGGTAAGCAGACAGTCTCTCTCCATCTTCCTGGAATGTATGGCGAAACGATGCCATAAGATCTGCCCCACTCTCAGTGGACCCATACACAGTGTCAAGAGCAGTTAAATACTCAGTAGCCGTGGAAGAGGGATTACTGACCTTCAAGAACCTCACGATGTCCGCAGCGGGCCCACGCAAGCTTTCAACAATGCGTTGCCTCTTTGCAGCATCTGCACACTGCCATTCAGTGATCATCTGAGTAGCCTGTTCCATCCAGGAATCATATTCCTCCTCACCAGGGGGAACAGGTCGCAAACCTGAAAACAACCTCAGCTTCCTATATCTAGGTGCATCAGATGGGGCCTGATTACAGCGGTCCACCAGCTTGCTTATGGCATTGACTAAATCCGTGCTGACATCAGGTGTAGGATGCTGGGTGCCCATGACAACAGCCTTAACATCACCCGTTGACTTACCCTCCTGCTGTAACAATGCCAACAGCTTGGCCTCAAATGCATCCCCTTCAGGGACAGGGTTAGCATACGGCAAACTACTCAGAGCATGAACAGACCAGGGACCCACTTCACCTACAGTTCCCATCTCAGGGGGTAAAGAAACGGGTTCTAAAGCAGCAGAAGTCTCCACTAGAATGAACATGTGCCAACCAGTCTTGTCACTACGGCAACCACGTATCCGAGTGCGACCCAAAACTTTGACTGTATCAAGTACACGGCTCACAATATCATTTCCGACATTCAGTGGCACTTTGCTAAGCAAAATAGCATGAGACACATCCAAATTCTCCTCACGGCTCCACTCGACAGCCTGACTGAGCTCCATGCTAACTGTATTAAATCACAACAACAAACAACAATAAACAGTAGACTACCTACTAAAGTTAATAAAACAGGAGTATCCCAGCGGTGCCTCCAAAATGTAACCCCTTCTTCACTGGCGGGCAATACCAAGCACATTTGAACAAGACAACATCCTAATGCTACCAGGTACTAAAGTGTTACAAGCAAATCGAATGGCGCAACAGGATCCTGAGTTCTCAGCGGTGGAATGTTGAGCTGGCTGAACCTCCTGTGCACTAGTAGGCTAGTGCCACTAATGACAATAATAGTGATAAATGATAATAGAAATAATTAACCAGGATATTTATCAGTGTAGTAGCGCGGTGCCTCCACTGAGAAAATACTACACTTACCTAAGGCTAGTGAATGGTGTATCTTCCCAGAATTTAAACAAACCTGTGGTTAAGGCAGATCATGTAACCCTGCTGTGTACTGAAGTGCCGTACACGCTTATTACCAGCACTCCAAAAGTAAATGAGCTGCCAATACACCCGAAATATAATTAATAATAATAGGATTTATTGGATAATAATGAGAGAGAGAGAGAGAGAGAGAGAGAGAGAGAGAGAGAGAGAGAGAGAGAGAGAGAGAGAGAAAACAGAGTACCACATGAGAGTGGTACTGTTGATCAACTAAACATTAATTAAAATTTCACAGGGTGTGACAACCGTTCACAATACACAAAAAAGTATCAAAAGAATACAAAATACCCAGCGCTTTCTGTTGGGGCCCGTTGGTGCACATTAAACCAGTTCTCTGAGCGCAGGGCAAGGCAGACACCCTACGATGCCCAGGCGACGAGACAAAAGTGCGTGGGTGTGTGTGCATAAGTGCTCTGTCCAAGTTACTCACGACCCAACGCTCCCACGACTGGGAGGCTGTGTGTAGTCCTAAAGATGGTCGGCGCTGTGCTTGCCGTCGGCTCCCCGGCAGGGCCTCCGATGGTCGGCGCTGTGCTTGCCGTCGGCTCCCCGGCAGGGCCTCCGATGGTCGGCGCTGTGCTTGCCGTCGGCTCCCCGGCAGGGCCTCCGATGGTCACAGGTCGCAACGTTCCGAAAACCCCGGCGAAGACAATGATCTTCCGGTGGGAAACGAAGCAATCAGACCCGAAACAAACCCCACCAGCAAGCACACGACCGTGGGCCAATCGCAACCCTCGGGTCCTCAAATGCAGGCCAGTACACGGCTGTGTACAAAGTCTCCGCGAAACGGGCACTCAAACGGGGCCGCAGAGAGAGAGAGAGAAAAATGGGACGTCCCTCCTTGGAGTCCTGCTGAATCTGCCAGCTCCCTCCTTTTCGCGAGGAGATCGACCGTTGCGACCCCGCGATTTCGCGGGCAGAACACTCCACATCACATCATTGGCCGATAACAATAATTCAAATACAAATACATCCCATTGGTCCACATGTTTGGAAACCACACCCACACAGGAAATGTTTAAGACACAAAGCATGCTGGTAAATGAAGTACCAAAGATTTTTAGATTTTAAAGGTCCTTACACTTATACACCTCCAGACTCAGGAAACGGGCGAGGCCACATCACTTCAGAACCATCACACCCTGGTCACAACCTGTTGCAACTCCTCCCCTCTAGCAGGCACTAGAGAGCACGGTACCCCAAAACAAACATAAAAAGTTTCTTTCCACAAGCTGTTATTCAGACGAACGCTTAACACTGTCTAATAAATCCAATCATTTTGTATATAATGTGCTATACATTGTACATATACTTGTACACTCTGTCATGTCCATCTACCTCAGGCATGTATGTAAGTAACCTGCTAACATCTATTTCAGCATCTTGGATATATTATCTGCACCATTGTACTTTATCCCCTCTTATTTCACCTGTACAATTCAATCCTTGTGTATATATCTAAAGATTGTTGTGTTGTAGTGTTGTTATTCTATGTTAAGTACACTGAGACAGCCACGAAACCAGAGTCAAATTCCAAGTATGTGCAAACCTACATGGCCACTAAACACAATGTTAATTCTGATTCTGACTAAGGCAATGGAAAGAAGAACTGGAGTTGGTCCCCGGGTGCTGCAGTTGCCCACTGCTTCTATACAATAGGATGGGTTAAATGCAGAGAACAAATTCATTGTAAGAATACAATTTGTTGTGACAATATCATGTCAAATAAAGTGGCTTTCATTCATTGTTTCATAATATAGTATGTAGCGTTGAGCTGGATGGTAGGTGAATATATAATGTATACATCTGGTATGTAATGTAATATAGTGTAATATGGTGGGTGTATATAGCATTGTATATAGGCATGATGGGTTGTAGTATGGTATATGGTATAGTGTATGGCCAATATGGTATATAACCAATATGGTATAATATATGGACATAGGTTTTTGATTATTCATTCATAGCAAAACTGTATAGTGGTGACATACCTGTTATGCATGCATGCTTGCCTCTAATGGCTCTGAGCCCTTTCTTATTTGCAATGGTGATGGACAGGTTGACAGACGAGATCAGGCAGGAGTCTGTGAGGACTATGATGTTTGTGGATTACATTTTGATTTGTAGGTGAGAGTAGGGTGCAGGTTGAGGAGAGCCTGGAGAGATGGAGGTGTGCACTGGAGAGAAGAGGAATGAAAGTCAATAGGAGCAAGACGGAATACATATGTGTGAATGAGAGGGAGGACAGTGGGATGGTGAGGATGCAAGGAGTAGAGGTGATGAAGGCATATGAGTTTAAATACTTGGGGTCAACTGTCCAAAGTAATGGGGAGGGCAGAAGAGAGGTGAAGAAGAGAGTACAGGCAAGGTGGAGTGGGTGGAGAAGCACGCCAGGAGTGATTTGTAACAGAAGGGTACCGGCAAGAGTTAAAGGGAAGGTTTATAAGATGGTAGTGAGACCAGCTATGTTATATGGTTTGAGACATTGGCACTGATGAAAAGACAGGAGGCAGAGCTGGAGGCAGAGTTGAAGATGCTAAGATTTTTATTGGGGAAGGACATGATTAGGAATGATAATATTAGAGGGACCGCTCAGGTTGGACAAAGACAAAGCAAGAGAGGCAATATTGAGATGGCTTGGACATATGTGGAGGAGAGATGCTGGGTATATTGGGAGAAGGATGCTGAATATGGAGCTGCCAGGGAAAAGGAAAAGAGGAAGGCTAAAGAGGAGGTTTATGGATGTGGTGAGGGAAGACATGCAGGTGGCTGGTGTGACAGAGGAAGATGCGGAGGACAGGAAGAAATGGAAACGGATGATCCGCTGTGGCGACCCCTAATGGGAGCAGCCAAAAGTAGTAGTACTAGTAGTAGTAGTAGTAGTAAGAAGTTTCACCAGGGGGACATAGCATGTGGAAGGATCACCCTATGTCCCCCAGTTTCCCCTCCGAATTGAACAGGCTCCTCGACCAACCAGAGGAGGCGCTAGTGCAGTGTAACGGGGGCAGTCCTATGCTGTTCTGTGCTGGTCAGCCTGCTGCATGCCCGTCACTCTCATCATTAGCTCTGCGTTGTGTTCTAGTTGGGTGGGGCCCCAGGTGTTGTGGGGGGCCCTCAGTCTCTCATCATCATCATGATCAAGGAAGGAGCGGGGACACACAGGACTCTATTTGGCCCACCTTGCCATTTATTTTGGTTTCAAACCCTTCGACAACCGTCCAGTCCTCCAGCGGGAGCGGTGTTTCTTACGGACGTGGGGGTCGAAGTTCAACCACTGCCCGGACTCCACTCGTGTGCGTTAGAAGTAGAAACCGTCCACGGGACTCCGATGTAAGAAAGGATAAACAAGTATTTTATCCCACGGCTTGCAGTATCTTCTTACAGGGATACTCAAAGTTACGTTCTCCTCAACCAGCAAAACTGTCCCACGGTAAGAAACACGTGTGGCTCGGCTCGATTGCTGCTTGAGACTCCTCCCACAAAACAAAAATGGCCTCTCCCGCGTTCCCTCTTCCGTGTACCCACAAGACCTCTCTCTTAAAGCGACAGTACACGTATATGACGGTCGTTGGAAAACATACATAAAAGTAAATAATGACATAAAATAAAATGTAGTAAACACAAATAACAGCACACAGACAGGATTTGGTGATATTTCATACTCAAACAAAATAAAATAAAAACATTAATTTTAACCTGGTTACATTCACCCCTCCTGAAATTCACCAACATCCTGACAGCAGGATAAAAAGAGAAAGAGGAAAGGAAAAGCCCATCACTGACTACTGGCACAAGTGAAAAGAAGGACCTAGTCCTCCAGTCAACTTAGGAGCTACCTCGGTTACGAGGTTCAGAAAATAATGAGGTTGATCAAGTCTCAGTATTCCCCTAGATCAATGTGACGCCTGATACGCCACACCATGCACTTGGCCCAAAACAACCCTGTCTGATAGACACCTAATAACTCACATTAAACTAGTTTGAATGACTCCAACCTCCATCAAAGTTCAAACCCTCACACTCCGTAGAAATGGCATCTGAGCCATAGATTCTATTAACCTGTTCACTGACCTCACCACCCTCCCTGTGCGTGTCCTAACCCGACCATCGCTCTCTACTTGTGTGCGTGAGACAGTGCGAGCTGCAACATCTGTATCGAGTGAGGGTGGTGCCCCTGTGTGCGAATCAGTGTGAGATATAACACCTACATCGAGTGAGTGTGATGCCTCTATGTGTGGTGCATGTGTGTTGTGTGGTGCGTGTGTGTTGGGTGGAGACTGAGCAGTGGCCCCCACAGGACTGACTACCAGACTAGACGGAATGAACTCTTCCGCTTCTGCCCACTCAGATCTAGGCGAGTCTCCAAGTGATGAGACTGCTAGCCCCACTGCATCCCCTGAGACCGTCAGGACATCTGCACTGTCCTCCTCATCGGACTCTGCGCAGTCAGACAACTGACTGGTTGTACTGGACTCCTCACCCTGATCTAACTCAGGAAGGGGCAAGAAGTTGACCTCCAACAAACGGTTCCTGTGCACCACCCTGGTGTGCCCCTCTGCATCCTGAATCTTGTAGACGTGGATATTGGGGTTGACACCGACAACCGTGTACACTCCGTTCTCCCATTTGTCAGCCAACTTTCTCTTCCCTCGCTCACTCTGGTTCGCAACCAAAACACGATCCCCGACAGACAGGACAGTGCCCTTGGCATGTCTGTTGTACTGTCGCGCCTGATGCTGCTGCTCAGCCGTGGAGTGCTTCTGAGCGATCTCCATTGCACTCCTTAGACAGGAAAGCAGAGACTGAGCATAAGAGTCATAATCAACAACGTGAGGGTCATGCAAAACCTGCCTGAACATAACATCCACCGGCAGTCTTGGGACACGCCCATACATCAGGAAGAAAGGCGCGTAACCCGTGGTCTCGTGAACAGTGGCATTGTACGCGAGCGTGAGAGAATGGATCTGCTGAGGCCACTGTTGCTTCTGCTGAAGCGGAAGGGAACGGAGCATATTCCCCATCGTGCGATTAAACCGCTCTGTCCCGCCATTACCCATAGGATGGTAAGCCGTCGTGTGGGACTTCGCTACACCCGCCAACTTGAGAAGCTCCGCAATCAGGTTACTCTCAAAGTTTGTGCCCTGGTCAGAATGTATTCTCTCCGGAAACCCGTAAACACAGAATACATGATCCCAGAGTTTCTTGGCGACCTGCTTCGCTGTCTGATTGGTGCAGGGGAACGCGTGAGCAAGCTTAGTGAAGTGGTCAGTAACCACTAAGACATCGACTGACCGCTGCTTACTGTCCTCAGCGGACCAGAAATCCATACACACAAGCTGCATCGGTGCGGAAGTTTTAATGCTCTCCAGGGGCGCGCAAGCAGCTGGCTCTGGGGTCTTCCCAAACACACATCTCCGACAGCATCTGACATATGCTCTGATATCCCTCTCCATGTCAGGCCAATAAAAACGCTGCCTTGCAAGAGAGAGAGTACAGTCCTGGCCCTGATGACCAGCGTGATCGTGGATGCCAGACAGTGCCTTGTCTTTCAGACTCAGAGGTAAAACATACTGAGACCTCCTCTGCTTGGACACTGGGTCCTTTGTCACCCTGTACAAGACACCATCATTGACTTCCAACTTCTCCCACTGTTTCAACAGCCTGAGGACCTTCTGGTCAGCACCATGCCTCTCACGTCTCGATGGCCGCTTCCGAACAGCGACAAAGGGCAACACCTTGGAGATGCAGGGGTCCTGCTCCTGACTCAACCTGAGCTCCTCGGTGATAACATTGGCAGTGTATCCTGACCACCCGACAGATGCTGAACGTGCTTGACCAAACTGAGTGCTGTGAATACTGATGCATCAGGCCAGTCACATTTGGCTTGACAAAAAGCCCTGACCTCAGCTGCATCACAAGCAAACCCAGATCGCGCACTACTCACTGTTTGGGACTGGCAACTGAGTCTGAAAACATCCTGCACAGAGTCCCCCTCAACCCCGTCGGCTTCCTGAACAAGGGCCGGGTAGGGCTCCCTAAGTAGCCTCTGACTGACGGGCTTGGAAAAAGGGTCGCGACTCAAGGCATCCGCCACCACGTTTTTCTTCCCTGGCAGGTGTTTGAGATCGAGAATGTAAGACGCCAACTTAGACACCCAGCGGATCTCACACGCGTCAAGCTTCGGCTTCGTTAGGAGATAAGTCAGCGGATTATTATCTGTCCAAACGGTGAAGCTTTGACCCTTCAGCCAGTGGCTGAACTTTTCACAAACACTCCACTTCAGCGCCATGAACTCAAGTCTATGAGCTGGATACTTCCACTGTGAGGCACTGAGTAACTTGCTTGCAAAACCAACAGGTCTGGCCTTGGACTCTCCTCGGGGCACTTGAGACAGCACCGCGCCGAGTCCGTCCAAAGACGCATCGACCGACAAAATGAAAGGCACCTCAAAGTCTGGATGGGCAAGCACCACACACTCCAGTAACATCGTCTTCAACAGATCAAATGCTTCCCCACATTCCACCGTCCAGTCTGCGGAGGTAAGCTTACGGAAGCTGCCATGGGGCTTCTTATCCTTAGCTGACCTCCCCCTCCTCTTTTGTCCAGCTGTAAGGGCGAACAGGGGCTTAGCCACGGAGGAGCAGTTCGGGAGGAAATGCTGGTAGTAAAATACCATACCAAGGAAAGATTTGATCCTACGAACAGAAGGCGTGCACCCATCACCTTTCATGAGATCCTGCACTGTCATGTTGGAGATGACCTCTACTTTGGAGGGATCGACAGACACACCTCCGCCATCAACCACGTTTGTGCCGACTATCAGATCATCATGCTGACCGGGCACGACCAGAGTGGGTATGACAAAGGAAACACCATAAAGCTGCATGTTGAGGTCATAAAAACCATCAGGCCTAGTCTCCAGACCACCGCAGCCAATCAAGACAATGTTCTCTTCAGGCTGCTGCTTCTCAGGTAAAACACCCCCAGAGCGGAGCTTCTCTACTGCATTTTCACTGATACTGCATGACATAGAGCCAGTATCCAACATGCCATTAAGCTGCACACTCTGGTTGACAAGAACAGGAGCATAGAACAAGTCACTGAAAGCCTGAATCCTCTGTGTCGCCTGAATGACCATACGCGAACCCTGAGGTGCTTTGGCACACTTGTCTTCATACAAGTGAGCCAGGTCGGAGACATCAGTGAGGGATACATCTACATTACCCACACCATCCCTCTCTAGGTGTGGGTTTAGTAGTTTAACGGACGAGACTGACGACCAGCTCTTCCACCAGGCTGAGAACGGAGCTGGTTGGGCGGCTGAGGGTGAGGACAGTCCCTCTTTCAATGACCAGGAGACAAACAGTTTATACATCGGTTCTCCCGGCTGCAGTGGGAAAATGTGGAGTGATCCGGAGACTTACAAACCCTGCACAACCTCTGCGGTGCGTCTGACACCTGCCCTGCGGCGCTAGCTGGCGGTTGAGTCTGCGTCGGTGTCCGGACTGCAGCGCTAACTGGAACCTGAGTCTGCATTTTGACCAAACGGTCTAGCAAGCTCACCAAACTCCTCATATAATCATCACCGCCAGAGACAGGTGCAGGAGACGGTGTAGGAGACCTTGCACAAAATGGTATAGGAGATGACGCATGAGCCGGGACGGGAGATAGCACCACCGGCACGGTCGTGTTCAAGTCGGGAGCCATGTCGACTACAGGGACATGAACCTGTGAATGGAACCTACGCTCTACCGCGCCTGCTTCACGTTGTCCACCTGCAGCAACACGGGACTTCCTCTCCAGCATGTGCTCATCAAGCCTCTCCTGGATCTCGCTAGCAGACCATTTCCCTGCGGACTTGAACTTAAAAACATTGGCAAGAGACTGATCTGGACAGTGTTTGATAAACATCATGCTTACCTCGTGGCTTGGCTCTTCAATACTACGGCCCTGCCACTTCAAGCATTCGTCAGCCACCTCCACTGTTTTATTAAGCCTAATCCAATACTCCATAGCGTCCTCACCTGGCTTGGGCAGCGTACTGTAAAAGTCCGCCAGGGGCATGCTCGAGTATGTGAAGTCACTAAAGTGTTGCTTCAGTACATCAAAAATAATGTGGGGGTTCGCTATGTGGTCGACAGATGTGTTGCGCAGCTTTATCCTCACCACGTCCCTTGCTTTCCCCCATAAGCTTAGCTAGAATCTCATGTGACTGCTCACTAACTGGAATGGCTCGCTTCCTCAAATACAAAGTCATAAGGCTCTCCCACTCATGAACTGTAAACTTATCAGAGCTGTCGCCCCTGAAAATAGGAGGCTCCCTAGCGTCTGTCTGCATTACTACTCTAACACTAGGCACTGTCTCCGAACACTGTTCAGCAGACCTAGCACTGTCTGTGTGTGTGTTTGTAAGCATTTGTGTTTCCTGCAGCTTAGCAGTGATTGACTCTCCTATCTTCTCTGCTAACCGAGTAATGAGCATGGCTAACTCACCCACTGGCTGCTCGCTGTTACCCAGCACAGCCCCTTCGCTGATACCTGGCCTGGCCCGTTCTACGTAGCGTGTGGAGGAGAACTGAGGAGTGCCAAATGTGGTCGGGTCTCTAGGTCCTGGTGTCTGGTTCCCCGCCCTCTAAGAGCTGCCCGAAACTCCTACCTACACCTAGCCGTAAACCCCCACCCACATCTAACTGGTACCCCCTCTCCATAGCACACTGGCGATCCAAAAGATCCTGATCAGCAATGTTACCCCCACCTACGTACGAACCACCCTCTGCCATGTTCCTACCTCTAACACTCAGATAAAATAAAAAATAAAATAAAAAAGTGAAAAGCTCAATCCATTTAAATAATTGAATCTAGAAATCACTAAGAGATTGAAACAATCACACACAATCAACAAATTCACCAATAGATTAATCACATATGCACATATCCAGTAGTTTAGATCAATAGATTATTCACACGAGTCCTTCAATCACATCAACATTAACCTTTTTTTCCTTTTTTTTTCGTGTGTTTTTCTTCCTTCAGTATATACAAATGTCCTGTTCACAAGCCCAGTCCATGGTAACCACAGCTATGACTGTCCAGTGTCCACACAGCTCAACTCCAGTCCACTGTAACATGAGTGTGCAGTCTATAGAAATACCTGAGGACGTCTGGGGCTTGATGACGACAGCAGCCTCCCGCGGCGAGCAACTGATGTCGCTCTCAAGATCCAGGAGGGTCACGGCACCAATGTAACGGGGGCAGTCCTATGCTGTTCTGTGCTGGTCAGCCTGCTGCATGCCCGTCACTCTCATCATTAGCTCTGCGTTGTGTTCTAGTTGGGTGGGGCCCCAGGTGTTGTGGGGGGGCCCTCAGTCTCTCATCATCATCATGATCAAGGAAGGAGCGGGGACACACAGGACTCTATTTGGCCCACCTTGCCATTTATTTTGGTTTCAAACCCTTCGACAACCGTCCAGTCCTCCAGCGGGAGCGGTGTTTCTTACGGACGTGGGGGTCGAAGTTCAACCACTGCCCGGACTCCACTCGTGTGCGTTAGAAGTAGAAACCGTCCACGGGACTCCGATGTAAGAAAGGATAAACAAGTATTTTATCCCACAGCTTGCAGTATCTTCTTACAGGGATACTCAAGGTTACGTTCTCCTCAACCAGCAAAACTGTCCCACGGTAAGAAACACGTGTGGCTCGGCTCGATTGCTGCTTGAGACTCCTCCCACAAAACAAAAATGGCCTCTCCCGCGTTCCCTCTTCCGTGTACCCACAAGACCTCTCTCTTAAAGCGACAGTACACGTATATGACGGTCGTTGGAAAACATACATAAAAGTAAATAATGACATCAAATAAAATGTAGTAAACACAAATAACAGCACACAGACAGGATTTGGTGATATTTCATACTCAAACAAAATAAAATAAAAACATTAATTTTAACCTGGTTACAGCAGCAACCAGGACACATACCCACATCCGGCTTCCCACCCACAGACATTGCCAATTATGTCTGTCGGGACACCCAACCAAGCCGGAGGTAACACGGGGATTCGAACCGGCTATTCCCGAGTTACTGTAAGGCAACTCTGATAAAAAGTTAACATCATTCAAGACAAGCTAACACCAGCCCTCCCTGTAGCTGAAAACAAAGAGAAGTACCCTCTCAGTAAATGTAGCTCTCTGTACATTATAAGATACTTGTCAAATATGTACAAATGAAAAAAAATCATAATATATAAATTGATTTCACTAAACACATCAAATTCATCCTCAAGGTATTGGGTGAATACTAGTGCATCTAGATTCAGTCTTTAGCACCAACAATGTTTTTGCATTGGCTAATTTCAAATTGAGATCTGCATGGCTTTTTCAACATGGCTTTTCAAGGTTTTCCCAAACTACGCCATACAAGACTGATCCACATACGATTTTCAAGCTACCGCATGATTTCTGTTAGTTGGGGGACATTCTTAAACTATTATATTTACTCTTCTACTCATGATTAGTTTAGATATGTCTCTGTCATTTTGCTCCAGAAATCACAGAGACACTTGTTGACAGATGTGTCCCCTTCACTTTAGTCGTGGCTTATATTCTTGTTTCTGTGACCTGTTAAGTGTGTGGCTACCGAGAGCTGCATTTGTCATTTGTGTTGTAGTCATTGTCATGAGCTGTCAGTAATTGACTCTATCTAGCTTCTTCTTCTTTTTTTGCCCATCTTCACTTTTTGGATAATTGACTTGAGAAGTGGACAACTACTCCACAGTTTTCATGATCATAAATCCAGATAAACTAGTACCATACAATTCAGACTTTTGTATGCTTTACTGTTGTAGAGGTTTATTATGGTCACATGACTTTGTTCAACTGGCTTGTGTCACTTCATCTGCCTGCCGGTGGTTGTTTGTAGGCACACTTCATTCTCCTTTCTCATCCTGATGGAAATCCTCGGCAAATCAAAACACTGACCTTGTCAAACAACACCCAATGGGACTAAAACATGCGTTGTGCAAACTTGAATTTTCTCCTCATAAGGATTTGAACAAACCCGTGTGTAAGCTAAATCTCACCTAAAATCCTCAGTACACACATTCATAATGCTCAGTTCTCAAAAATAACTTTACCAGGCAGTGTTGGGTTATCTTTAAAGTTCAAGCTAATGCCACAGCTGATGTACCCGTTGACATATATAGGGTTGCTATAAGGACAAAGTGGAAGCCGACTTTAATGAAGGTGACTCCTCTCGCGTGTGGAATGGACTACGGGTCATTACGGATTTTAAAAACAATTCTTGCTCGGCTATGAGTGTGGATCCCTCCCTAGCTGACAAACTGAATGTGTTTTACGCACGCTACGAGGCTGACGGCACCAACAACAGCCAAATGGCCACAGTAGACAGTGGGGAACCCCCATTCACCATCACTGAGAGTGATGTGAGGATGGTCTTTGGGGGGGTAAATGGTAAGAAAGCTGCAGGGCTTGACAAGGTCCCTGGCCGGGTCTTAAAATCCTGCACTAACTAGCTAGCTCCAGTGTTTACATACATCTTTAACACATCCCTGGCCCAAGCCGTTGTCCCCTCATGCTTCAAGCGGTCCATTATTGTCCCTATGCCAAAGAACAACAGTCCATCATGCCTGAATGACTACCGACCAGTGGCCCTGACATCAGTAGTGATGAAGTGCTTTGAGAGGTTGGTGAAAGATTTCATCTGCTCATCCCTGCCCTGCTCATTCGACCCCCTCCAGTTTGCCTATAAAAACAACAGGTGCAGAGAAAATGCCATCTCCAACCTCTGCACACCACCTTAACCCACCTGGATTGGGGGAGAGGGAACTACTTATGTATGCTGTTCATTGACTGCAGTTCAGCGTTTAATATTATAGTCCCCCTCAATCTGGTCACGAAGATGAGGTCGCTAGGAATCAACACCCCGTTGTGCAATTGGGTGTACAACTTTCTCAGTGACCGGCCTCAGGTGGTTAGGGTGGGCGGCCTAACCTCCGGAACATTGATCCTCAACACAGGTGCTCCTCAGGGTTGTGTGCTGAGCCCTCTGCTGTACCACATCTACACACATGACTGCAAAGCCACGGACAGTTCCACCTCCATCATCACATTTGCAGATGACACAGTGGGTAATAGGCCTGATTTCCAACAACAACGAACAGCCCTATCTGAACCAAGTAGATGACCTGGCACAGTGGTGCCAGTCCAACAACCTGACCCTGAATGTCAGCAAGACCAAAGAAATGGTGGTGGACTTCAGGAGACAGCAGAGGACAGGATACAACCCACTAAAGATCAACGGGGAACCTGTGGAGAGGGTCTCCAGCTTTAAATACCTCGGCGTACACATCGCTGAGGACCTCACCTGGACTCTTCACACACAGCACACTCTAAAGAAGTCCAGACAGAGGCTCTACTTCCTCCGAAGGCTGAGGAAATTCAAGGTCTCACCCTCCATCCTGAAGACATTCTATTCCTCGGCTGTGGAGAGCATCCTAAGGTTGCATCACCACCTGGTATGGAAACTGTTCTGCCCGTGACCGAGTTGACCTGCAGAGTGGTGAACGCACCACCAGAACATCCCTCCCCATCCTGCAGGACACTTACACCAGAAGGGTGAGGACGAGAGCCAAGAAGATCATGAGTGACACTTCTCACCCTAACAACGGACTGTTCAGGCTATTGGGGTCTGGTAGATGCCTCTGCAGTCTTAGGGCCAAAAAACAGAGAGACTAAAGAGAAGTTTCTATCCACAGACCATATGAACTCTCAACATATACGACCTTTCACATACTTGAGACAGCTAGTTTTTTTTATTTATTATTTATTAATTTGTATTTATTGTTTATTTTGACTTAAGAATGCACTGATCTTTGTCTTTTATCTAGGCCCATGTCTTTTTCACATAATGATAGACGGAGTACCCCCCCCCTTCATTTCACTGCATGTTATACTTTGTATTTCTGTGCATGTGACAAATAAAGTACTTGAACATCGTAGGAGATACTTACGATGAAGTTAAAGAAATAACAGAGAATGATAAATTAATTTATATGTTAATCGATATATGGTCCTATAGCTATATGGTAATGGAGTCCTTGAGTTAGTCTACCCAAACTGAAAAATATATTTGTATGATAATGTGGTCTAACAAAGTGGTGTCCATCAGAGGCTCAGTACAGAGATTAACACACCCTCGCTCTACACTATATAATTTGTAACATAATTTATCTAAACATACAAAAGAAGTACAGGCATCCAGGTTGTGTAGCATTCTATTCCATTGCCTATCAACACAGGGATCGTCAGTTCGAATCTCCATGTTACGTCCGGCTTGGGCAGGCGTCCCTACAGACACACTTGGCTGTGTCCGTGGGTGGGAAGCCGGATGTGGGTATGTGTCCTGGTCGCTGCACTAGCACCTCCTCTGTTTGGTTGGGGTGCCTGTTCAGGGGGGAGGGGGAACTGGGGGGAATGGCGTGATCCTCCCACGCACTACACCCCCTGGCAAAACTCCTCACTGTCAGGTGAAAAGAAGCAGCTAGCGACTCCACATGTATTGGAGGAGGCATGTGGTAGTCTGCAGCCCTCCCCAGATCAGCAGAGGGGGTGGAGCAGCAGCAGGAACAGCTCGGAACAGTGGTGTAATTGGCCAGACATAATTGGGGAGGAAAAGGGGGGGGGGGTGTTTTTTAGGAAAAAATGAATATGCCATCAGAGGAGTGAGCCCTCTTCCAGGACAGATGGAATAATAGATTGTATTATGTGTCGAGCGGGCTAGGTAGATGATGCAGTAAAGTATTTAGACATATACACTTCATGACTACACTTATAGTGATAGTGAAACAATGCAAAAAAGAAAAGTGGACCCCATGATACCACAGGAGCATGTGGGGCATCCAAGTGTTACCTCAGAACAGCGCCACTCCATGCAGCAGCATCATTAATTCATTGTAATTCCAATGAAGTTTTTAAAGCTACTGCATTAATGTCTTGCTAACTCTACTGGAAGCAGTCTGCAAGCACGGTGTGTGAAAAATTATAATTTCAGGGGGTTGAACAACATAATTTATTTTCAGGCATTGCAATACCATTACAACTAGAGTACTACATTACTATAATTTTAATATACCAATCTTGTATATTACACATTTTTGTTTGGTTAAGAATTATTGTGATTTATTCAAATGGAAAGATCTGCTTTTTACAGGTTTTCCAATCATATATAAATGTTCAGGGTCTCCTACTCGAGGGGTTTCAAGTCAAGTTTATTTACAGAACATACTTAAAAACGAACATTGACCAAAGTCTACAATATCAAATTGAAAAGTGGACAATCTTCTTCCTATCAATGTGAAGCAGAATTCATCCACTAATAGGGGGCGGGAGCTGGGTTTAGAGCATTGTGGGACAGGTTAGGTTTACCCTACTGATGATGTGTTGTTGCAGTACTAATCTTGCTCAGTATGAGAGGAACAGTAGGTTCAGACATTTGGTGTGTGTGCTTGGCTGAGGAGCCAATGGTGCGAGGTTACCATCTGTGGGCTTATGACTGAACACCTCTAAGTCAGGATCCCCCCTAGATGCAGTGATACCATGGTGCCGCGGCCATTAGTTGGACCGGGATAGCCAGCTTTGGTCGGTGAACAGGCCCATTTGTGATGGGGCTAGGGTGCTGCTGGACAGTGGTCACCCCTCTCTCGACTCACAGCACATGTTTGTGGAGAACCGGGCACTAAATCACCTGTAGACGACCTGATTCTGGGTCAGGGTTTCGTACATAGCAGAGCAGCTCTATCGCTGCGATCTATTTGAAAGTCATCCCTCGATCCAAGCTTGACAATGTGTTGTACAACATGAATGAATAAGATAGTGAATAAGGAACAAAGCACAATAACAAGGACAAGAGTACAAATGACATACAAAGAGCACCTCAGGTAGACTCAGATGCAAGGGAGTACAGATGGGCTTTTAAGCTGGATTTGAAGGTATCATGTGTGGGGGCAGACCCAGAAGAGAGAGGTTTAGTTCCATAGTCTTGAGGTATCCACAACAAAAGCTCAATTCCTATTCAGCTTCAGCCAAAACTGAGTTACAGACAAAAGCTTTTGGCAGGAGGCTCTAAATGAACAAGAGGTGGAATGGGGGAAAAGGGGCCAGCCCATGGGGTGCTTTAAAAACAAATAAACAAACCTTAAAATCAATTCTAAAACTATCTGGGAGCCCAAGAAAAGAAGCAAGTACAGGAGTGATGTGGGCTCTCCTCCTGGTGCCAGTCAGAAGTCTGGCAGCAGCATTGTGGACAAGCAGGCAGGAAAAGGATGTGTGGTTGGCACCTGTGTATGGAGAGTTACAGTAGCCTATGTGGGAAGAGATGAAGGCATGATGAAGGCAGGTATTGGAATCGGAGTACTGGCTTCATCTTCACTAGAGTTCCAAGCTTTTATAGAGTTATAGCAGAGTTTATCTGTTTGTCAAATGTGAAGGCAGAGTCAAAGATCATGCCAGTATTCTTGGGATCATCCCTGGCGGGGGGGGGGGGGTTAAACAGTTCATCTAAAGCTTATTGTTCTTTGTCGAAATTCAGCTTTTTAAGCTAATGCACAATAAATTTAGATATTTCAGAACTACCTGTTTTGCAAACCCGAAATAGATTATTAACGTGTTTTAAAAGCACTGTAATTGACTTGTTCAGGCCATGAAATGCTGAATATCTTTGCATGTTTTTCAGGTTGTCTTGCACTTTGAGCCAAGTGCTACAGTTTGGGTGGCTAAGCAGCAGGTGCTGTGTTCTCTGACCCAGCCGCTCCGGGATGTGATAAACTATGGGTTATTCCAGCCTGCGTTTCAGGGGCGCGAGAGCAGCTTCCTGGATGAGGAGCAGCTACTGAGAGTGTTCCCTATACCCAAGTGTCAGGGGATTCCTACTCTAGAGGTACAGTAATATCTGTCATACACATCAGATTCATTGGGGTGAGGGTGTGTGTGTGTCCCTCAATTTTGGGTGGGTCCTCTACCAAAGGCCTGGGAGTTTGCGGGTTCTGCACAGTATCTTAGCTGTTCCTAGGTCTTCACTCTTCTGGACAGAGACCTGCGATGTTGTTCCTGGAACCTGCTGGAGCCACTCTCCCAGTTTAGGAGTCACAGCCCCTAGTGCTCCTATTACCACAGGGACCACTTTGGACTTCAGCTTCCACATCTGTTCCAGTTCTTCCTTCAGCCCTTGGTACTTCATATATAACAGGACGCTTCTCTTACCCCTCCTCATTGGCTGATAGGTATTTCTTGGCAGCCGCTATTAAGATAAATTCTAATAACTTTTAAAACTTTAGAAAAACAGAAGCTTGAAATAGGCCGGTAGTTGCTGGTTATAGGTGTATCTAGGCTGCTATTTACAGGGGAGCTAATGATTATTAATAAAATTCCACAACTAACTATGTTAAATATTTACTTGGAGACTTTCACAGTAAATAGGGCTATCACTGATATGAGAACAACCCAAAAGGTCAGATTCACAAAACAGATCTGATTCTGCTCATGGCACTATAAAACAGATGTCCTTGTGATGATCATTATCTAGGGTAAGACATAAATGACATTACAATATCAACTGTGTCCCTTATACACTTGCATGTGTGGACAAACTGAACACAAGAGTCAATAAAAAAATACTATATTATTTTTAAAAAAATGTTATGATGTGTGAGTGTATGGGTTGGAGAGCAATCATGAAGGAGCAATCAACCTTTCCATGAATTATGAAAACCACATACTCAAATGAGGTATAATTACTACTTGAGGTAAACATGCACTTAATGTTTCAGTGTATAAAACCTCACCTCCCAGTCTGGGTTAGTGGTGACAGAGGGATACAGCTGCCTGATATAAGCCAAGCAAAAACAATGACCTAAAAAAAAAAAACAATAAAAAGTTAATTATCAAAAGTATTCACTTCATTCCAAATAAACATTTGAAATTTAACAAATTGTTGGAGTGGAGCAGAGTAGATTGCTGACTTATGTGAAAAAATAAAATGAAATACATCACAACTCGCTATGATGATTATTTTCATGTCATAAAGTACACTCACTGAGCACTTTATTAGGAACACTATACTAATAACGGGTAGTGCCTCGCTTTGTTCTCAAAACAACCTCACTTCTTCATGGCATGGGTTCCACAAGATGTTGAAAACATTCCTTTGAGATTCTGGTCCACGGTGACATGATTGCGTCACGCACTTTCTGGAGATTTGTCAGCTGCACAGTCATGCTGCAAATCTCCCTTTCTACCACATATCAAAGGTGTTCCATTGGATTCGGCTCCGGTGACTGGGAAGGCCGCTGAAACTCACTGAACTCATTGTCATGTTCATGAAACCAGTTTGAGTTGACTTTTCCTTTTTGACATGGCACATTATCATGCTGGAAGTAGCCATTAGAAAATGGGTAGGTTGGGGCCATGAAGGGATGCACATGGTCAGTAACAATTCTCAGGTTGTGGCACGGTGGCCCAGTGGTTAGCGCTGTCGCCTCACAGCAAGAAGATCCTGGGTTCGAACCTCGGGGTTGTCCAACCTTGGGGGTCATCCCAGGCTGTCCTCTGTGTGGAGTTTACATGTTCTCCCCATGTCTGCGGTGGGTTTTCTCCAAGTGCTCCAGTTTTCCCCACCATCAAAAAGACATGCATGTTAGGGTTTATACTCCTGTCTGTACCCCTGACCAAGGCAATGGGAAAATAATTGGAGTTGATCCCCGGACACAGCATGAAGGTGGCAGCCTGCTGCTCCTAGCTACACAGATCACAGCTAGGATGGGTTAATTTGCAATAACTGAATATCCCCAAGGGGATTAATAAGGAAACCTAATTTTAAAACTTAAATTCAATCGATGATTGATTGGTATTAAAGGACCCAAAGTGTGCCAAGAGAACATTCCCCACACATTACACCACCACCACCACCAGCCTGAACTGTTGACAAAACACAGGTTGGGTCCATGGCTTCATGCTGTTGGCACCAAATTCTTACCCTACCATCTGTGTGCCTCGGCAGAAATCGACATTCATCAGACCAGGCTACATTTTTTTCCTGTCTTCAACTGTCCAGTTTTCGTGAGCCTGTGCCCACTGCAGCCTCAGCTTTCTGTTCTTGGCTGACAGAAGTGGAACCCAACATGGGTTCCACTTCTGTCCTCTGTTGTTGTAGCCCAGCTGCCTCAAGGTTCGACATGTTGGGCATTGTGAGATGCTTTCTGCTCATCACAGTTGTACAGAGTAGTTATCTGAGTTACCGTAGCCTGTCAGCTTGAACCACTCTGGTCATTCTCCAATGACCTCTCTCATCAACAAGGCGTTTCCATCCGCAGAACTGCCTTTCACTGGATTTTGCTTTTTGTTGTTTGTTTTCAAACAATTCTGAGTAAACGCCATAGACAGTCTGGCACCAACGATCATGCCATGGTCAAAATCACGATGTGAACATTAACAGAAACTCCTGACCCGTGTTGACATGATTTTATGCATTGTACTGCTGCCACACGATTGGCTGATCAGATACTTGCATGAATAAGTAGGTGCACAGGTGTTCCTAATAAAGTGCTTAGTGAGTGTATATGTTTCTAACTCCTCCACACCATGAGCCAACCCTGGTTACATTAGCAAAGAACACACACATGGGTAAGTGGTTTGTGTGTGTGTCTGCCAGTGCACGTGTATGTATGCATGTGTCGATAAGTGTGTGTACTGTATGTGTGTATTTATGTGTTGCATTATTTTTTTGATGAGCCAGCAGTAGAGGGGGGGAACTCCCTGCTGGCCTTTCTTTGAGTTTTATTCTTGCCTCTCTCTGTGTCTGTCTCTCTTCTCTCTCCTCCTCTCAATATATCAGGAGTGATTATTTTTTGCAGTCCTATATTCAGCCCAAATTGATTACTACCCTTGTAGTTCACAATCTTATATTTCACCCAAGTAATTCTGCAAAGGACCTGAGAAGGCTTAATCAGCTAAGACAGAGCCTGGATAGCCCTATTCCATCATAAATGGAGAGGTGCTTTTAACCACAGAAATGTTTAAAGGACTGAAATACAGTAAAACACCAAAGTAGACTTAATGGGAAATTTAAAAAAGGGATGCAATCACATCCCTAATTATACACAGTCTAGCTATCAATGTAAAGATGCTACTTAAATACCACAATGAAGGAAACGACTGCATGCAAATAATACTTTGCATGCGTTGCATATTTCACTGCCCGGTGAACTTGTGAGTTGTGAAGTTAAAGGTTCCCCCGTGCTTCTTTTTTCTTCCACTGACTACAAAACCCTGTAGCATGTATTAAACACAAGTCATTATAAGCTACTCTATGCCCAAGGCTCAGCGTTTTCGGTTTTTATTTTTCAAAGCCATCCAACATGCCAGATTTTGCCACAAGAGGGCACTGTTACATAACCTTGCACGAACAGGAACAACTTTTGGATCCGTGCAAACATAAAATCCGGGTGAAAATTAGTTTAAGCCGATCTGCTCCTTTTAAAGAATCTGGGTATTTTTCAGTGAAAGTTGGTAAAAACCGAAAACGCTGAGCCTTGTCTATGTCATAAGTCGATTCCCCATTTTGATATGAATATTAGTTATAAAGATGTAATGTTACTCCCCTCCAATCGGTCCAAGGACCCCGGATGAACGTTAGTCACTGTCTCTGTTTAACACACAGAATAAATGAGAACACATCTCTGGGCGTCCACACTTGGCCTGGAAATGTCTTTCATGTCCCCTGTGGCTGTGTTTATATAAATAACTGTCTGCGTAACTTTTCTCCTCTCTTCTCCTCCGTCTCTTCGCATGGGTCACGCACTCAGTGTGGCTGGAATTCATCCAGACTACGCAGAGCGCCCAGCGTGCCTGACCCTTTGAGATTAGATGGGAACGATCTGTAAGCGATCGCGGCAGAATAACTTTTAGCGTTTTCTGTGTCAACATTTGCCACATACTTGCGTGGCCGCTTGCGAAACGGATTGGCATCAGCGTTCAGAAGACCATATCGTCCCACATAAGACTGTGTAGCAGAGTTAATCTACAGCTGAGCATCATAATATCTCTGCTTTGTGTAACATGTTTTAAGATTTGTCTCTTTTTATTCACAGTTTCGCTACATGAGCCGAGTCTACAAACACTCAAACGTCAATGAGAAACAGATTGCTAAGATAAACACCCAGGTGAGCAAATGGGGAAAAAAAAGAAAGAAAGTAAAATCTCTCTTGTCTTCTTCACCTTGTTTCATTTGGGAGGTACATTATGTACTGTGAAATAGGTGAGGTCTCTCCATGGCAGTCTTCTTTTCTATTATTATTATTATTATTATTCAGAGAGATTTTGCTTTAAAGATGCTGTGTGTAAGTCTACTTGAATCCTAACCTCTGTCAATCAGCGATATGAATAACGACAAAAAAACTAAAGAAAGCAAGACGATCACATGCTGACAAAAAGACAGTGAACACACAGCACATTTGCCTACATCTGCCATTTTTGAACACCCTTGGTAGAGATTGTTTACCACATAGTTCGCTGACAACTGGGTGTGCAAGCCAAGTTGTATTGGGAGCAGAGGCGTCAAACAATAACAGCCAAAAAAAATTCAGCAAAGAAATCTAGAGAGAGACAGATAGATAGATAGATAGATAGATAGATAGATAGATAGATAGATAGATAGATAGATAGATAGATAGATAGATAGATAGATAGAGAGATGCTTGATTTTCAGAAGCGCGGGAATTTAGTTTACATTCCAGTCCAACAGCTGATATTCAGATATGTGTGTATTATTACAATCCAGCTGATAAAATTAAAAACTTTCAGTAAATATGCCATTGAGTGGTTCATCCATCCATCCATCCATTTACCAGGCTGCTTATCCTGATTAGGGTCGCGGGACGCTGGCGCCTATAACAGCAGTCATAGGGCAGAAGACGGGGAAACACCCTCGACAGGGCGCTGGTCCATTTTAGGGTTTGAGTGGTTCAAAAAATGTATCCCCCCTCCTTTTCTCTGCAATTGTACTTGGCCAATCATCCGACTCTCCAAGCCGTCCCGGTCGCTGCTGCACAGCCTCTGCCGATCCAGGGAGGGCTGCAGACTACCACATGCCTCCTCCAATACATGTGGAGTAACCAGCTGCTTCTTTTCACCTGACAGTGAGGAGTTTCACCAGGCGGATGTAGCACATGGGAGGATCACGTTATTCCCCCCAATCCCCCCCCCGAACAGGCGCCCTGACCGATCAGAGGAGGTGCTAGTGCAGCGACCATTGTGTCTGTAGGGACGCCTGACCAAGCCGGAGGTAACACAGGGATTCGAACAGGCGATCCCCGTGTTGGTAGGCAACGGAATAGACCACCACGCCACCTGGACGCCCCAAACAATGTATTTAAAACAATAAACAATTATTCAAATCATCCACACTCTGTGAAATGATGAAAAATTGTTTCTATTGCCCCGCAGAAAGGACAAACATTGGAGAGAGAGAGAGAGATTTACAAAACCCATTATTGGTATACAGATAAAAGGACACCAAATACAATAGTGCAAGTGAAGAGAGAGTAATAATAAATAAATAAATAAATAAAGCATACACCAACATTATAGCCAGGACTTTCCCTTGTTACACAAACTAGAAAAGAAAACCAGGTCTTCATCATCTCCCACTGAGCACAGTACTCCCCCTATTGCCCATTTAAGGCTGACAGCCTTGATCATCCTGGAAGCAAACTGTTGATTGCGATGACCAACTTGCTGTCCTATGGCCAACAAAACCTCCTCCACTGCCCCACTGGGCTCCAGCGGGACCATTCGAATCCCGCGACGGATGGACGGAGGCGGCGTCTCGGAGGATGCCATTCCTCCTGAAAACAACCCGGCAAAACCACTGAACACTCAGTAAAAAGTATGAAGAAAGTTTATCTGATCATGAACATGGGAAAGATAAAAAGTACAAGGGAAAAATCTGAAAGAAAAAAAAATACAGCGAACAAATTCAAACTCCACACCAATCTGACGTTCACCACCCTCACACACCCGACCTCTCAGCATGCAGTGCAGAGAGAGAGTGAGAGAGAGAGTGTGTTGCATCAATCACTACCATTCAGCAATGCCTACCAATATTTACCAGTCATATGCTACAGGAAAACCAAACACTACACGTAGCATCTTTAATGCATATCTAGCAGATAAAGACATACATGTTATGTTATCAGCGCTATCAGCATGGCGTCCAGCCTGCAGTCTCTCCATTCCTTCTTCTATGTTTTACACATTCACTCCTGTGTATAGACGACAAATATCATTTATTCAAAAGAAAACTGATAAGATATTGCTTTTAGCCGTAAGGGTTATGATAGTAGCGAGGGTTAGAATAGTAGTGATGGTTAGGATGGGGTCTATGTGCTGGGGGGAATCAGTGCGAGCACGTGCACCTCCTGTGTGTGACATTTGAAAGCAGAGGCAGTCAAACGAACTAAATAATTCACCCCTTGTTAAAACACACACAAAAAAACTTTGATCTGTGCTTCATGCTGCACTGCTTTGACAGGTGTGTGTGTGTGTGTGTGTGTGTGTGTGTGTGTGTGTGTGTGTGTGTGTGTGTGTGTGTGAAGCAGTGTCAGATAAAACAGACACTGACCAGTGGAGTCATCCTCACATGTTATAATGTTTCATTCTCTTGTTCCTTTTCCTTAGTTTCCTCTCTCCCTGCCTCCTTATCCCTCTATATTTCCTCCATTTTAAATACAGTTTGTACGTTTTTCCTCTTTACCTTCTATTCTCCCCTCCCGGCTATCTCTGATTGGTTACGCTCATTAGCTCACCTTTAATCAGGGTTGGGGGAATTACCTAATGACATCATCTTCTGTAGAGTGCAGTTGAAAAGCTGCATCCACAAGTCTCCATGGTTCATAGCTGAAGATCATGAACTGGTGAAGACTGAAGGGAAGATTGAATGCCAAAATAAACAACTAAGCCAGCAAAAGACTCCAAAAAGTATTATTTTGTATTATTATACTACTACTATTACTACTACTTCCAGCTGCTCCCGTTAGGGGTCGCCACAGCGGATCATCCCTTTCCATCTCTTCCTGCCCTCTGCATCTTCCTCTGTCACACCAGCCACCTACCTGCATGTCTTCCCTCACCATATCCATAAACCTCCTCTTTGGTCTTCCTCTTTTCCTCTTCCCTGGAAGCTCCCTATTCAGCATCCTTCTCCCAATATACCCAGCATCTCTCCTCCACACATGTCCAAGCCATCTCAGTCTTGCCTTTCCTGCTTTGTCTCCAAACCGTCCAACTTGAGCGGTTCCTCTAATATAATCGTTCCTAATCCTGTCCTTCATCACTCCCAGTGAAAATCTTAGCATCTTCAACTCTGCCACCTCCAGCTCCGCCTCATGTCTTTTCGTCAGTGCCATTGTCTCCAAACCATATAACATAGATGGTCTCACTACCATCTTGTAAACCTTCCCTTTAACTCTTGCTGGTACCCTTCTGTCGCAAATCACTCCCAACACTCTTCTCCACCCACTCCACCCTGCCTGCACTCTCTTCTTCACCTCTTTTCTGTGATCCCTGTTACTTTGAACAGTTAACCCCAAGTATTAAAACTCATATGCCTTCATCACCTCCACTCTTTGCATCCTCACCATTCCACTGTCCTCCCTTTCATTCACGCATCGGTATTCCATCTTGCTCCTATTGACTTTCATTCCTCTTCTCTCCAGTGCATATCTCCACCTCTCCAGGCTCTTCTCAACCTGCACCCTACTCTGGCTACAGATCACAATGTCATCTGCAAACATAGTCCACGGAGACTCCTGCCTGAT
>NC_079216.1:52939636-52972136 GCF_029633865.1 Lampris incognitus | reverse complement strand
GGGAAAGGGAGGGGCTGGGGAAGCAGGGGGCGGCTCGCCATGGGGGCAGGGCAAGACCAACAGGGCGGTCTAAGTCCAGGTGAGCAGGCTTGGGGCGGTCCACAGAGACCCGCTCCAGCCTGCTGCCAACTTCCGCCACAAAGTGCTTATCTCCAGTGTCCCGTACCCGAAATGGGCCGTCGTAGGGTGGCTGCAGGGGACCGCGGTGTGCGTCGTGATGGATGAAAACATACGCCGCCGACCGCAGCTCCATGGGGACATAGGACTGAGAGCCGCCATGCTGAGAAGTGGGGACCGGTGCAAAAGCCCTGGCTTCCTCCTGCAGCGCAGTCCATTGGCATCTGGCGGACCAGGGAGCTGTGGCGGTGGGAAGGAAATCCCCTGGGACCCGAAGTGGCTGTCCGTAGACCAGTTCGGCGGATGAGGACTGGAGGTCCTCCTTGGGAGCCGTCCTGAGCCCAAGCATGACCCAGGGCAGTTTGTCGACCCAGCGGTCGTCCTTGAGGGTAGCCCGCAATGCGGCCTTCATCGAGCGATGGAACCTCTTGACCAATCCATTCGCCTGAGGGTGATATGCTGTGGTGCGATGGAGCCTCACCCCTAAACCCGCGCCGATCTCCTCCCAGAGCGCTGACGTGAATTGCGGCCCTCTGTCCGAGGAGAGGTCAGATGGGGTGCCAAAGCGGGGCGACCCAGGTTCCGATGAACGCTCGGGCAACCTCAGGCGCTGTCGTGGACGAAAACGGGACGGCCTCTGGCCATCACGTGGTCCTGTCGACCATGGTGAGCAGATATGTGAAACCACGGGAGGGGGGTAGGGGGCCTACCAGGTCCACATTCACGTGGTCGAACCTCCTCTCAGGTACCGTGAAAGGTATCAGGGGCGCTTTGACGTGCCGGAGCACTTTGGAGCGTTGGCACTCCACACAGGTGTCAGCCCAGTCCCTCACATCCTTTCTGAGTCCATGCCAGACAAACTTTGCTGCCACCAACCTCTGTGAAGGCTTTCTGCCAGGGTGAGACAGCCCATGGACTGCGTCGAAGACCTGTCGCCTCCAAGCAGTCGGAACGACTGGTCGGGGCTGACCCGTAGAGACGTCGCACAGGAGCGTGGCGCCGGCGTCGCCGAAAGCCACATCCTCCAACTGCAGCCCTGTGTCGGCGGTCCTGCATGCCTGCACTCCTGGGTCGGCGGCCTGGTCAGCCGCCATGTGGCTGTAGTCGAGTCCCAAATGGGCGGCACCAGCGATGGCCCGGGAGAGACAGTCAGCGACCGGGTTGGACTTCCCAGCGACATGCCTCACGTTGGTGGTAAACTCTGAGATGTAGGCCAACTGTCGCTGCTGGCGGGCTGACCACGGCTCTGCCACCTTGGCCATCGCGAACACCAGCGGTTTGTGATCGACGAAAGCCGTGAACTGACGGCCCTCCAGTAGGAAACGAAAGTGCCTAACAGCAAGGAAAAGGCCAAGCAGCTCACGATCAAAGGTGCTGTATTTACGCTCTCTAAGGTTCAACTGCCGGCTGAAGAAGGCAAGCGGCCGCCACGCACCGCTCACTCACTGCTCGTAAACCGCGCTGACAGTGTAGTCCGAAGCATCCATCGTGATGGCAATGGGCACTCCAGAACCAGGTTGTGCCAGCATCGCCGCGTCAGCCAGGGCGGCCTTCACATCCTTAAAAGCTGTTTCCCTCTCTGCAGACCAGTCCACAGCGTGTTTGGGGGCTGTGCCCTTCAGAGCCTCATATAGGGGGCGGAGGAGATCGGCAGCCCGGGGGATAAACCGGTGGTAGAAGGACACCATGCCAATGAACTCCCGGAGGGACTGGGCCGTGTGTGGGCGTGGAAAGTCTGCGACGGCCTCCACCTTAGATGGAAGGGGGGCCGCCCCGTCCTTGGTGACCCGGTGGCCCAGGAAGTCGATGGTGCTCAGACCAAACTGGCATTTGGCCGGGTTAACTATCAACCCGTGCAGGCTGAGTCTCTCGAAAAGGGCTCTGAGGTGGGACAAGTGCTCGGACACGGAGGTGCTAGCGACCAGGATGTCATCCAGGTACACAAAGAGGAAAGGCAGGTCCCGCAACACTGAGTCCATGAGGCGTTGGAAGGACTGCGCGGCGTTCTTAAGCCCAAACGGCATGTGCAGGAACTCGAACAGTCCGAACGGAGTTGTCCCAGCCGTCTTGGGGACATCAGCGGGATGGATGGGCACCTGGTGGTATCCATGGATGAGGTCCACCTTGGAAAAGATCACTTTCCCAGCCAGGTGGGCGGAGAAATCTTGGATGTGAGGGACTGGGTAGCGGTCCGGTGTTGTTGTGTCATTGAGCCGACGGTAGTCACCACATGGACGCCACCCACCGCCAGGCTTAGGCACTATGTGGAGGGGTGAAGCCCACGGGCTGCTGGAGCGACGGATGATGCCGAGGCACTCCATGTTCTCAAACTCCGCCTTGGCGACAGAGAGCTTGGTCGGGTCGAGGCGCCGAGCTCGGGCGTGCACCGGCGGGCCGGTGGTGACGATGTGGTGCTCAACCCCATGTTTGGTTGTAGATGACGAGAATGTGGGCTGAGTGAGGTCAGGGAACTCGGAGAGAAGATGGAGAAACATGTCCTCATTGGAGAGCATGCTGGACAGCCTGACGGAGCCTGTATCGCTGAGTGCACACGCGTGTGAAGCGAAGGTGACGGCGTCAATCAGTCGTCGATTCCTGACGTCCACCAGCAGCCCATGAGCACAAAGAAAATCTGCACCGAGGAGGGGAAATGCCACGTCGGCGGTGACAAAATCCCAGCTGAACCGCTGTCCGTTAAAACACATGTCAATGTGCCTCGTGCCGTACGTACGGATAGAGCTGCCGTTAGCAGCTTCCATGGGAGGGCCGTGAGCGCCCGACAGGGCGTCCACACTCGATGCAGGTACGACACTCCTCTGCGCCCCAGTGTTGCACAGAAAACGCCACCCGAGATGGAGTCTCGCAGGAAAAGTAGCCTGTTGTCCTCCACGCCGACGCCCATGGCCACTAGTGAGCGCCGGCCTTGGCATTTCCTGACGAGCTGAAATTGCACGGGGAGGTGCACTTTTTCGCCTTGGCCCCGAACTTTGCATGGTAAAAGCACAGGCCGGGCTCCTGTCACCGACCGGGGGTTGCCACGGCGACCCCCATGGAGTCACCAGGTGGTGGCGTGTGGGGGTGGGCAGGGGTGAGCGCGGACGCGCAGTGCTGCTGTTGGCTGGCCAGGAAGAACTTGTCAGCTTCTTCAGCTAGCTTGCAGCAATCGGTAATGCTGGTATTAGCCAAAGCGGTCCGCACCTGAGCAGGCAGTTGTCGCAGAAATAGTTGTACAAAGAGGAAATCAGGTGTGTGCGCCGGTCCCAGCAGATTCAGCATTTTGTCCATGAGCTCGGATGGCTTGCTGTCACCCAAGCCTTGCAGAGAAGAGACGGTGGGCCCTCTCGGCGTCGGAAAGTTAAAAAATCATCAAGAGGTGGTCTTTGAGCCCCTTGTATTTGTCTGCCGCCGGAGGATTTGTAAGGAGACTCACCACTCTAGTTGCAGTCGAACATCTGAGCGCCGACACCACGTAGTGGTATTTAGTAGCATCATCCGTTATTTTGCAGATAGCAAACTGCGTTTCCGCCTGGGTGAACCATTTCATTGCCGATGACTCCCAGAACTCTGGCAATTTGAGAGAACCCGCGTTGATTTCGTCAACCATGTTCGTTCGAAAGATTGTCTCTGATAACTACCGAGAGACAAACGTCGGGGTCACCAGTGTTGAGGAGCTCAAGCAGGAGTCGTGACAACTTTCTCTTTCGGCTACACAACGTGCACCATTTATTCCTTCCACCATTACAACAACAACCCAAAAAACCCGCGCAGCGGAAGTGTGTCACTGTAAACCCGAACCGAGGAAACAGCAGCTGTAAACAAACGTTCCTACTAGCTCAATAAGGGGAATTATGTAGCCCCATAACCACTACAATATCTCAGTTTCTATTCAAGCTAGAAAGCTGATTTTGGTGTCTAATCTTAGGTTTTTGGGCTCAAGGAAGTCAACTGAATCAGTGAAATTTCCATCATTTACTTATTTATTGTCAAATCCAAGATGGTGTCCATCCTACGGCGATGTCCCTTTGTTGTCACGTATCGGGAAGGAACCCAAAAGCAGACGGGACAACCAGGTAAGGGAAGAATCCAGTCTTTATTGAAGTGACCGATCTCGGGGGTAGAGCAGGAGGTGGCTCTGTGGCAGGTTGGCAGGCAGGCAGAAGTCCATGAATGGCGACGTTCCAGCGAAGACTGGTCCATATTTGAGGCCTTTTAAGGGTGAGGGCGGTTGCCGGGGTGAAGGGGGGCTCAGCAGGTGTCAGCTGGTGTAGCAGGTGTCAGCTGGTGTAGCAGGTGTCAAGGGCGATCGCTTTGATGTCAAGGGCGAGAGGCTGTGACAGTACCCCCCCTCCGAGGGGCACCACCGGGCGACCTACCAGGCCCATCAGGGTGCGTCATGTGGAAGTCCCGGATGAGGTTCGCGTCCAGGACAAGGCAACGAGGGACCCAACACCTCTCCTCCGGGCCATATCCCTCCCAGTCCACGAGATACTGCAGGCCACGACCACAGCGACGAGAGTCCAGGAGACGACAAACGATGTAAGCCGGATGATCGTTGATCATACGAGGAGGTGGGGGCGGGGGGGCCGGAGGAACTAGAGGGCTGGTAGAGACAGGTTTGAGGCAGGACACATGGAAGGAAGGGTGAAACCGGAGAGTGCGGGGCAGCTTCAGACAGACCACAGAGGGGTTAATGACTTTGACAATGGGAAAGGGACCAATATACCTGGGGGACAGTTTTTTAGCATCCGATCTCAAGGGTAGATCCTTGGTAGGGAGCCATACCTGGTCACCGGGGGAGTAGTCCGGAGCAGGGGTGCGATGACGATCCGCCAAGCGCTGGTAACGGCCGGAGGCCCTGAGCAGTGCAGCACGGGCTCACCGCCAGGTCCGACGGCACCGACGGACATGGGCCTGGACAGATGGAACCGGAATGTCTACCACTTGAGAAGGAAAAAGGGGGGGGGGCTGATAGCCGTAAAGGCATTGAAAAGGGGACAACCCAGTAGCAGACGATGGCAAGGTGTTATGGACATATTCTACCCAGGGAAGTTGTGAGGATCAAGAGGATGGGTTGGCAGACACCAGACAGCGGAGGACAGTCTCCAATGCCTGGATGGCCCTCTCGGCCTGGCCATTGGTCTGAGGATGGAACCCCGATGACAGGCTGACGGTGGCACCGATGGCAGAGCAGAAAGCCTTCCAGACAGCAGAAGTGAACTGGGGGCCACGGTCAGACACTATATCACGGGGAAGACCGTGGACCCGGAAAACCTCCCTGACCAGCAGATCCGCAGTCTCTCGGGCTGAAGGCAGTTTGGACAAGGGCAAAAAGTGAGCAAATTTATTGAAGCGATCAACGACAGTCAGTACAACGGTGTTACCATCGGAGGCGGGCAGACCAGAGATGAAATCCAAGGACAGATGCGACCAGGGACGGTGTGGAACAGGCAGGGGGCGCAGCAGACCGGCACTGGCCCGAGTGGAGGGCTTATTCTGGGCACAAACAGGACAGGCAGAAACAAAAGACCCAGTATCCTCCATCATGGAAGGCCACCAGAACCGCCTGTGGAGGAAGGCTAGGGTACGGGTTACTCCAGGATGGCAGGTAAGTTTGGAAGAGTGAGCCCACTGCAACATGCTAGATCTAACAGCGTCTGGAACAAACAAGCACCCGGGGGGACCATTACCTGGGTCAGGCTGAGTCTGTTGTGCTGCCATGACCTCCCTTTCAATGTTCCAGGTGACAGCCGCAGCCGCAACCACACAGGTAGAGGGAACGATGGTGTCAGGTTGGAGCTTGGGCTCAGACTCCTCCCCATGCACACGAGACAGAGCATCGGGCTTGGCATTCCTGGAGCCAGGTCTGTACGTCAAAGAAACATTAAAACGACCAAAAAAGAGCGCCCACCTGGCTTGGCGTGCGGTGAGTTGCTTTGCTGACTGGATGTATTCCAGGTTCTTATGGTCAGTCCACACTATGAAAGGAAGCTCAGACCCCTCCAGAAAATGTCGCCATTCCTCCAGTGCCAATTTCACCGCCAGGAGCTCACGATTCCCCACATCATAGTTCCTCTCAGCTGGGGAGAGACGGCGAGACAGGAAGGCACAGGGGTGTGTCTTGCCATCCTCACTGGAGCGCTGAGAAAGGACTGCCCCCACCCCAATCTCAGAGGCGTCCACTTCTACGACGAACTGCTTGGTTGGGTCTGGCTGGATGAGGATAGGAGCTGTGGTGAAGCGGTGCTTGAGGGCTTGGAAAGCTGCCTCTGCTACAGGGGTCCACAGGAACGGTCTGGAGGTGGAGGTAAGAGCGGTTAGTGGGGCCGCAACGCGGCTGTAGTTGCGGATGAACCGTCTGTAGAAGTTGGCAAACCCGAGGAACCTCTGAAGCTGCTTACGGCTGGTCGGAATTGGCCACTCAAGAACCGCTCTGACCTTGGCGGGGTCCATTCTCACCTGCCCATCGGCCACGATGTAGCCCAGGAAGGTGACTGAAGGGGCATGGAATTCGCACTTCTCTGCTTTTACGAAAAGGCGGTTCTCCAGAAGCCGTTGAAGGACTTGGCGGACGTGCATGACATGCTCTGACAGGTCTCTGGAAAAAATCAGGATATCATCCAGGTAAACAAAAACGAAACAATCCAACATGTCACGTAGGACGTCATTGACCAGACTCTGGAAGACAGCTGGGGCATTAGTGAGACCAAACGGCATCACCAGATATTCAAAATGCCCCAGGGGGGTGTTGAAGGCAGTCTTCCATTCATCTCCGTCTCGAACCCGGACCAGGTGGTAAGCATTGCGGAGGTCTAGTTTAGTGAACACTTTGGCTCCCTGGAGAGAATCAAAAGCGGAAGTCATGAGGGGCAGAGGGTACTTATTCTTGACTGTGATGTTATTGAGGCCTCTATAGTCAATACACGGCCGGAGGGTCTTGTCTTTCTTGGCCACAAAAAAGAACCCTGCACCAAGGGGTGATGATGATGGGCGAATAAGACCAGCAGCCAAGGAGTCCTTGATGTACCTCTCCATGGACTCCCGCTCAGGCTTGGAGAGGCTATATAGGCGGCTGCTGGGGAGGGGAGCGCCCGGCAGCAGGTCAATAGCGCAATCATAGGGGCGATGAGGAGGCAGGGAGAGAGCTTGCTGCTTGTTGAACACGGCTTGGAGGTCATGGTACTCTGGAGGCACCAGTGACAGGTCAGAGGTCTCAGAGCTTGACACCTGACAGGGGACAGACTGAGGCAGAGCCGACTGGAGGCATATGGCATGACAGACAGGAGTCCAACTTGAAATTCTGGCCGATGACCAATCAATATGGGGACTATGCTTAACCAGCCAGAGATGACCAAGTATAATGGGAACAAATGGAGAATTGATAACGAAAAAACTTAACTCCTCTTGATGGTTTCCCGACAACAGGAGGCGCACAGGCTCGGTCTTAGAGGTTATCCGGGCCAGGAGACATCCATCCAGGGCATTAGCTTCAAGAGGCTGGTCCAGACTCACAGTGGCAAGACCTAGCTGCTTCACAACACTTGCATCCAAAAAGCTTTCATCAGCTCCAGAGTCAATTAAAGCCAAAAGTTTAGTGGACTGACCTTTAAAACTGATGGTAGCTTGCAACTGGGTACATGGACGAGGAGACAGAGGGCAGTCAGTTGGGCTCAGGAGGATCCTCCCCCTCCCTCGTGAGCCTGCTAGTTTGACGGAACGGTGAGGGCAGGAGGCGAGAAAATGACCAGGCTGACCACAATACAAGCAGCTGTTCTCGGTGATGCGGCGTTGATGCTCCTCCGGGTTGAGCCAGAAGCGGCCGAGTTGCATTGGCTCCGAAGCTGGGGAAGAGTCACGCCTCGGGCTTTCTCGGAGGACGACAACCTCAGTCGAGCGAGCTCGGCCCCCAGAGTTTGGAGATGTGGCCCGTGGTAAGTTGTTGTGACCAGGAAAGCGGCGCGTCCTCTCTCGCCTCCGCTCCCGGAGACGGTTGTCCACACGAATGGCCAGGGTAACCAATTCCTCCAACCCTCCAGGCTCGGGGTAGGAAACCAATTCGTTCTTTATGGATTCGCTTAGCCCGTTGGAAAAGCCGGCCTGGAGGGACTCGTTGTTCCATCCGCTCTCCGCTGATAGCGTACGGAACTCAACTGAGTAGTCAGTGACGCTGCGGGAACCCTGGCGGAGAGAGATCAGTCTTTTTGATGCATCTTTTCCCCGCACGGGATGATCAAAAACCTGGCGAAAAGCAGTGGTGAACTTAGCGTCGGATGAGGAAGTGGAGGCCCGCATCTCCCACACCGCTGTAGCCCAATCCATTGCGCTTCCCCGGAGAAGACCCATGATGTAAGCGACTTTGGCTCCATCCGTGGAATATGACTGGGGCTGCTGGTTAAACACAATCTCACATTGCATCAAAAAAGGGCGACAAAGTCCAAAATCTCCATCATACTTATCAGGCGGGGCAACCCATGGTTCCTTAGCTGAAGTTGATGGCGCTGGGGGTGGCGGAGCTGGAGGGGCGGATCCCGGGCTAGCGGAGGCACTAAGTTGGGTCTGGATTCCGGAGATCTTTGAGCTGAGCCCACAGAGGGCATCAGCCATCCCCTGTAGCACCTGGCTGTGCTGGCCGAGGACCGATTCCTGGTTGGCTACAGCCTGGCAGACCGTGGCCAGGTCTGTGGTGGAATGGTCTGCTGGGTCCATAGTGGCTGGAACGTACTGTCACGTATTGGGAAGGAACCCAAAAGCAGACGGGGCAACCAGGTAAGGGAAGAATCCAGTCTTTATTGAAGTGACCGATCTCGGGGGTAGAGCAGGAGGTGGCTCTGTGGCAGGTAGGCAGGCAGGCAGAGGTCTATGAATGGCGACGTTCCAGCAAAGACTGGTCCATAGTGGAGGCCTTTTAAGGGTGAGGGCAATTGCCAGGGTGAAGGGGGGGTCAGCAGGTGTCAGCTGGTGTAGCAGGTGTCAGCTGGCATAGCAGGTGTCAGCTGGTGTAGCAGGTGTCAAGGGCGATCGCTTTGATGTCAAGGGCAAGAGGCTGTGACAATTGTACTAAATTAGATAAAAACAACAAATTTGCCTTTTTTTGTGAAAGGGAACATAACTGTCACATTTAATGTGAAAAATGGAAGACATTTATTAAACATGTTTCTATTATGTAAATAACCACACAGTAGTCAAGTAATCCAGTAAGACAGGTTTATCTTTCAGTTAAGCATACTGTATGTTGTTTATAGCAGCATATATACATGATGACAAGCAGCAGTAAAAAGTTGCACTTAGTATCCAATTGAAAAAAAAAGTTACTCTATGTTGTGCCAGTAGGTAAATAGAGAGTAAGGAAAAGCTGCTAAATTCCCCAAAAACATCTACAACAAAACAAAACAAATACAGGTGATGATAAAGGAATTTAAATAATACTTGATGATCTATTCATCAGCATTGTCATCTTCTGGAATGTACTCACTTGTTGTGTTTGCACAGTCTCCACCATAACATTTGCAGAGAGGAGTGCAAGGCAGGTGATTCTTTGAGCAGCTGCACTGTCCCTTGCAACCTACTTTGCAGCTACATTTGATTAGCTCAAGTACGGCCTGTGGTGCAGGGAGGGCAAGACACCTGACTGGAACATATCCGCCACTCACTGAACTCCATCCATTCTGTTCGATTGGTGGAAGCTCAGGGCAATTCGTCTTGTATGACTTATCTCGCATTGTGACATAATTGGAACATAGGATATGGGGTAGCAATGCAGCACGAGTTGGAGGTAGCATCTCACCCTCCAGGTTCTTTGATCGGAATAGTTCCCATCTGAGTGATGGCAGGGTTGTTGGACCTTTTGAGCTGTAAACACAACACACAAAATTCTCTAATGCCTTCACCGGTGATGGGAGCTCACTATTGATAAGCTCAGGGGGAATGGAACCCTTGCCAAGGTCCTTGAAGCAGTCAATGGCAGGATCATCATCATCAAGCTTCAGGTATGCGTTGATCCACATCTTTTTGGAGATTCCAACAAATGTTCCTCCCCAGTCAGCACCAGAAAAATTGTGCAGGCCAAGTAATCCCTGACATTTCTGACGTCCAATAACTTGAACACGCTCAAAAACATTTATTTCCCGTTTCTTTGCACCTTTGCCTGTTGAAAATGTCAGAGAAGTTGGAGTTGCAATGCATTCACATGATACTAAATCAAGTAGCAGTAAGAGGACATCAGTATCGGGTGACCAAACACATATGTCTCGTGAGGCACCATTGGCAGCAGAGGCAAGGACTTGATGAGGTATTAGGGTATCAGCCTCTTCATGTGTGTGTGCCTCCACAAAATCACGTCCCTTGATGAAGGTGTCATAGATGACAACCAGTAGGAAAGAACTGTCCTTTGAGAAATACTCTAGCAGTCCCTGGCCTAACTCACATGTCAGCTTCTTCTTGGTCGATGATGCAGAGAGGAGATCCTTGATCGACATAGTGAGCTTCATCTCTGGATGGATTTCGTATTCTACAGAAGTAGTTGCTCTCTTCTGTCGAGTTTTCTTCTTTAATGACTCATCCATATATCGATCAAAGACAACTCGACCCTCATGATAGCCAGCCATCATTGTTTTGATGCGTTTGTTAAATGTGTCCTGAAGGTCTGACAGCTTCCGCATGGTTGGTGTCTTTTTCATGCTCTGAAGCACACCCATGGCATCAACTATTAGAACTTTGATAGGGACACCTGGAGGATCTTCTTGCATTGGATCAGGCTTTGGGACAGCTTCAAGGAGCTCTGCCTTGGCATCTTCAATTGCATGCATGAGACTAGCTTTGTCTGTAGGGATGTACAAGGTTCCATCCACAGCACACAGAGAGCGGGGAACCATTGACATTTCATAGTCTCCAATTGTCTCCTCAAGTTTGGGAACTAGACTTGGTCGACTGCCTTGGATGATGAGAAATCTTCCAAGCAGTTCACGTTCCTCACGCAACTTGATGACCTTGTCTCCAACACGTACCTTTGTTTTCTCCATCCAGTTTGAAAAGGTTTTCAACTTGAGTTTCTTCATTTTGTCCCACACTGAGAGTGTTGACGTAGCGATCAAACGTTCAGAAACAAACTTCTCAAAGCGCTTCTGACCCTTTTCCGCAAACTGGAGAATGTTGGCTTTTAAATCTAGCGGGCATGGTTTAAATTTAGCCCACCTTAGCTTACTGTTAGTAGTCCAAAATTGTTGGATCAGGGCATGCCAGACTGAAAGATTAGACCTAATAATGGGAAAACAATGTAAATATGTGTCAAAATATGTGTAAACATTGGCTTATAAATCTTTCAGGCTTGTTTTAAATTTCACCTGAATGATAAAAAATTAAAATAAAAGTATCACTTACCAGGTAGTTGCTTTCAGCAATTCCATGAATGTGATTCTCAAAATGTTGACTCTTCAGATCTATTGTGGTGTTTGTTTGTTTTGTTGTTGTTGTTTTCATATTGACCTATTTTTATTTTATTTTATCTTGAGTACTGTTCTTTTTTGTTTTCAGTCAGCTACAAACACAGCTGTGCTTTAATTATGATCTCACCTGTTTGAAATGAACCAAATTAACAAGGATTATGCCACAATGGCCACATTTCAACCCTTATTTTTTCAGTCAGAACAGGAATGTCTTTCAGAATGGTCAACACCTTCAGTAAAGTATTAATTGTCACTGGATGCCCATGAAAAATAATTGTAAAAGTTATATTGGCCAAGAAAAGAGCAGGAGTGGAAAGAGGAGAGTAATGATGAATGAGATAGGCACAAGGGTCAGTCCGGGGTGTCCCAGGTGAGGAACCAAAAGTCAGACAAATACTCTTCTAGCTGTTTTAATAGTGTTATAAATCAACTCAGAATATTTTGAAACCTACAAAACAACTATAATATTATAAAAATTGGACATTAAAAACCACTTCAGCCCCAGGCAATTTTTTTGAATTTTCGCCCAAAATTACATGCCCAAAATAATTCAGTAATAGCTCCACAAGTACAGGGCCCAGATGCACAATTCTGGTGTCTATGTATAGGTAACACCTGAAAAAATGTACTTCAAGTGGACGTTTAGTTGTACCATCCACCAGGACAGAAGGACTGCAGATAAACTACAGCAGAAATTCAATTTTTTAGGTTCGCCTAAACAAAACTTACAATTTGAGTGTGAATAACATCAGTAATACCATTTACCAGCAGGCCACAGATATTTGGATCTGTTCTACAACTTCTCAACTGCATCTCCTCCAAATTTGGTGTTATACAACTGAAGCATAACAATTCTACAGCCATTTTAGTAGAGTGGTCCCAGGCGGACTTCTATTTTACTGTTCTGGGAGGTCCCAAAATAGATGGCCCCCCAGAATTGGGGGTGGGGGTCAGAAATCCTTGCAAAGAGTAGTGCATATTCAGTTAGGGGGAAAAGATGTAACCTGTGCTTGGCAGAAAAGTATTTTATTATTTGCAGACCTGATATGTCCACCTTGAATAATAGAAACGAATTGGCCACCAGCTCTAGACACTGAAAAAAATATCTCCTTTGTAACTATAAGTAAAACATCTTTATTATCTCCCCCATTAGATGATACACATATTAGATTTATTAGAGTTTTTTTTATATTTTTATTTTAAATATTTTCTTAAATATATATTTTTTAAATATTTTAACTACCTGTCCTTCCAACTGTGCCCCAACACCACCCCAGTATATAATTCACATAAGTTACCTTGTTATATTTTTAATGTACACCATTTCAACAGTTCCCTGATCCCTAAATGCTTTTCAAAACAAACCCCAGTACCATTGGTTGTAATGTTTTCTACCCCTCCATTGGTTGCTGTGCATCATAAGTACCCACTGCATTGGTTGTTATAGTTTGAATGTTTCCCCATCTGATTGGTCGCTGTCCAACCGAAATTAGGGGCGTGACGCTGGGCAACGTAACTGTATGATTCTTTGTGAAAACATATTAGCAGCTGATGAGGGCAAGACACACGAAACAGGCCTGTACTGCAATGCATTAAAATCTTTTGTCCTGTATCCGTGTTTTTATATATATAATATTATGTGTGTGTGTGTGTGTGTGTGTGTGTGTGTGTGTGTGTGTGTGTGTATAAGCAATCATCAAGTACAAGTACAGTACAAGTACAGGCTTGTACTGTCTCATAAAGAATTTATTTGGCTCACTGGATTATTTTGCTCCTTATTTGTTGAGCACTTTCCCTACAGTTGAGTGTTTCTTTATACAAAGTTACGCACACACACACACACACACACACACACACACACACACACACACACACACACACACACACACACACACACACACACACACACACACACACACACACATATATATATATATAATGGAGTATAAGTAGTAACAGGTTGAGCCTGTATGTGAGGCATGTCATTGAGGTTGTCAATCACAGCTTCCTTCAGTGACTTGGCCCTCTTGAGGACTTCAGATCCATCACACTTCAAGACATCTATGCATTATTTGTTTTGGAAAAGCATACTCCGTTTTGGCTGGACATTTAGACCTTTGGTTAACTTCTCCAACTGGACCCACCCAAGCCATTTTAAAACTGTTCGACTATCAAAAACCAATGTCTCAGAAATGTGTAATGTTTGACTGCTGAGCAGTGAATGAAAGTTTATATTCCTTCTCAGAAGATTAGTTTCCCTTATATTAATTATAGATGTATGGTGAACATAAACAAACATAGAATCTGATGTAAGCACACCAAAGCAGGACACACAACTGATGTATTATTTGGAAATTTGCAAAGGTATTTGTAAATTATTACAAATTATTACAAAGGTAGAACTTCAATAAAGCCATCTGCCTTTAAGACCCAGTTTATTGAAGTGGTTGTAGTATTAATTTTTCTCAGTATGGGTCAGTATTTGCATGAAGTAGACTACAATTAACAAGGAATTTTAATGGCAATTTATGCTTCTTTTCTTTTCTGTCCCCCTCTCCCTTGTCTCTTTCGACGTCTCTTTCTCTGTTTTTTTTTTTTTTTTTTTGTCTATCACTATTTCACAAACTGTCTGCAGGCTAATTTGAAGTGGTTTATGGAGAGCATTCAGCAACTAGAACTTGAAAGAGTGGAGAACATGTTGGATAGAGGCCTGGATCCCAACTACCATGACCCTGACACTGGGGGTAGAGTAACTATGGCTCAGTCTGCTTTATTACAGGTGTAGTTAGTTTAACCAGACAATGAGAAGGCCAGATATCCCAGTCTGTCTTTAAGTCAGTCAGCTGCAATGTCACCGTATGTAGAGATGAAGAAATCACAGCACAGACAAGAAAATGTTTCATTGCCTGGAGATTAGACAAGAAAGTTGAGCGTAATGGCCTTCTTGTTAACATACTCTGCAGTATCAGCACCATCAAAAGCAGATTTGGGAGAAATCCTCCCCAGTATGACCTGAGCTAAATTCTCGGTCTAATATTTTTTTGAGAGAAGCATCGAAATCTGTACTTGAAAGGTCACCACATTGTCTGTGTGTGTGTGTTTAGAGACCCCCCTGACCTTTTCAGCCCTGCTGGACAACATGTCATCCATCATCACAGCTCTGAAAAATGGAGGAGCTCATCTGGACTTCAGATCCCAGGATGGAATGACTGCCCTGCATAAGGCTGTCAGAGCCAAGAACCTCAGTGCAGTCAAAGTTAGTACTACACACACACATACACACACACACACACACACACACACACACACACACACACACACACACACACACACACATATATATATACACATATACATATATATGTATATACATATATATGTATATACATATATACACATATATATACACATATATACACATATATACACACACACACACACATATATATATATATATATATATTATATGTATGTGTGTGTGTGTGTATATATATATATATATATATATATATATATATATATATATATATATATATATATATATATATATATATATAATGGAGTATAAGTAGTAACAGGTTGAGCCTGTATGTGAGGCATGTCATTGAGGTTGTCAATCACATCTTCCTTCAGTGACTTGGCCCTCTTGAGGACTTCAGATCCATCACACTTCAAGAAATCTATGCATTATTTGTTTTGGAAAAGCATACTCCATTTTGGCTGGACATTTAGACCTTTGGTTAACTTCTCCAACTGGACCCACCCAAGCCATTTTAAAACTGTTCGACTATCAAAAACCAATGTCTCAGAAATGTGTAATGTTTGGCTGCTGAGCAGTGAATGAAAGTTTATATTCCTTCTCAGAAGATTAGTTTCCCTTATGTTAATTATACACACACACACACACACACACACACACACACACACACACACACACACACACACACACACACACACACACACACACACACACACACACACACACTAATGGAGTGACTGCTCTGCTGAGGTGTCACCACCAAAAATGCAGCATGACTTTAAGTTAGAAGCACACATAATCACATACATACATACATGTACCCCTGCAGTCAGACTGCTAGTTACCTAATCCCCATGCTAGTCTTTGATGGCCGGCATGAGGTAGCTGATTACTAGCTGTATCCCTAACAGTTTTATAGCAATAGGAGATATATTCACCTGTAGTCCATGGGCCAGAGCCCAAAATTTCCTATTTCGGTACACTCAAGGTGGCAAAATTTACTTATAATTTTTGAAAGGATCCATGTCTGTAGATGATATTTTGGTATGATAACCATTCCTGAGTGGCAGCTGTATCACAGTTATCAGCTCATGAAGTTAACCACCCCCTAAAGTAAATTGCATTTTAGACGCTGGTGCATATCCTGGTTTAGCCTCATGGTCAGGACATTTTTCAATGTTCTATAATATTGTCTTTGGTATCATTTTAAAGGGGACCTTCTTAGCTTTCATTCAAGCCCTGTTGTGGATATTTCTCACAAATATAGAGGTCACTTGAGCTCTTCAACCCGTCAATAACACACATCTTTCTGCAATGTTCGCCTAAACTATATACTTTCTTTTAGCCCTGTGGCATCTAGGAATATCAGGGACACAAAACACAAAAACTGGAATACTCACAGGACTGTAAAGATTCAGGAAATGTATAATATACCCATACTATTTCATTGTGTGAGGTGATTGTGAACCTTAAATTAGAAGGGCATTATTACTAAGAAACTAACTAGACCAAAGCCAGTTAGTCCATGGGTCAGACCAGATATCGATATCACCCAAGGTGACACAACTTCACTGGTGCCATTTTATTTGGTACACTAACAGAAGTAAAATAATACATGATAACCTTTCCAAATGAGCAGCTATTTCATTTTTCTTTCAGGAAACCTGTTTCTGTGCCGCTCACGATTGTGTATTTGCCCAGATTTTTACAAATATAGCATTTCAACACCCCTGGTACTGATTAGCCTAGCTTAAACTCTGGGACAGTTCTTAGTTGGCCAACAACCAAGGATAACCAGTACTGTGTACTTCCATTCATTGTGCTAAGCTAGGCTAACGTGCAGCCAGATAGCTTTCTACTAAACACATGTAGAGGAAACTGGTATCTATCTTCTTGTCTCACTCTGGAGAAGATTGTAAGCTAATTTCCCATAATGTTAGCATGTTCTTTTAATGTATATGTTGATATGATTAGTTAAAGTGGCTACGAGGAACTTTCATCTTGTGTTGATTTTAGCGGCCTCTACTACTTCTTTCGGCTGCTCCCGTTAGGGGTCGCCACAGCGGATCATCCGTTTCCATTTCTTCTTGTCTTCTGCGTCTTCCTCTGTCACATCAGCCACCTGCATGTCTTCCCTCACCACATCCATAAACCTCCTCTTTGGCCTTCCTCTTCTCCTCTTCCCTGGCAGCTCCATATTCAGCATCCTTCTCCCAATATACTCAGCATCTCTCCTCCACACATGTCCAAGCCATCTCAATCTTGCCTCTCTTGCTTTGTCTCCAAACCGTCCAACCTGAGCGGTCCCTCTAATATAATCGTTCCTAATCCTGTCCTTCTTCGTTACTCCCAGTGAAAATCTTAGCATCTTCAACTCTGCCACCTCCAGCTCCGCCTCCTGTCTTTTCGTCAGTGCCACTGTCTCCAAACCATATAACATAGCTGGTCTCACAACCATCTTGTAAACTTTCCCTTTAACTCTTGCTGGTACCCTTCTGTCGCAAATCACTCCTGACACACTTCTCCACCCACTCCAACCTGCCTGCACTCTCTTTTTCACCTCTCTGCTGCACTCCCCGATACTTTGGACAGTTGACCCCAAGTATTTAAACTCAGATGCCTTTGTCACCTCCACTCCTTGCATCCTGACCATTCCACTGTCCTCTCTCTCATTCACGCATAGGTATTCCGTCTTGCTCCTACTGACTTTCATTCCTCTTCTCTCTAGTGCATACCTCCACCTCTCCAGGCTCTCCTCGACCTGCACCCTACTCTCGCTACAGATCACAATGTCATCCGCGAACATCATCGTTCATGGAGACTCCTGCCTGATCTTGTCCGTCAACCTGTCCATCACCATTGCAAACAAGAAAGGGCTAAGAGCCGATCCTTGATGTAATCCCACCTCCACCTTGAACCCATCTGTCATTCCAACCGCACACCTCACCATTGTCACACTTCCCTCATACGTATCCTGCACCACTCCTACATACTTCTCTGCAACTCCTGACTTCCTCATACAATACCACACCTCCTCTCTCGGCACTCTGTCATAAGCTTTCTCTAAATCTACAAAGACACAATGCAACTCTTTCTGGCCTTCTCTATACTTCTCAATCAACATTCTCAAAGCAAACATCGCATCTGTGGTGCTCTTTCGTGGCATGAAACCATACTGCTGCTCGCTGATCGTCACCTCTCCTCTTAACCTAGCTTCTATTACTCTTTCCCAAATCTTCATGCTGTGGCTGATCAACTTTATACCTCTGTAGTTGTTACAGTTCTGCACATCGCCCTTGTTCTTGAAAATCGGTACCAGTATGCTTCTTCTCCACTCCTCAGGCATCCTCTCACTTTCCAGGATTGTGTTAAACAATCTAGTTAGAAACTCCACTGCCATCTCTCCTAAACATCTCCATGCCTCCACAGGTATGTCATCAGGACCAACTGCCTTTCCATTCTTCATCCTCTTCATAGCTGCCCTCACTTCCTCCTTGCTAATCCGCTGAACTTCCTGATTCACTATCCCTACATCATCCAACCTTCTCTCTCTCTCATTTTCTTCATTCATCAGCCCCTCAAAGTATTCCTTCCACCTTCTTAGCACACTCTCCTCGCTTGTCAGCACATTTCCATCTCTATCCTTGATCGCCCTAACTTGCTGCACATCCTTTGCAGCTTGGTCCCTCTGTCTAGCCAATTGGTACAAGTCCTTTTCTCCTTCCTTAGTGTCTAACCTGTCATACAACTCACCATACGCCTTTTCCTTTGCCTTTGCCACCTCTCTCTTTGCTTTACGCTGCATCTCCTTGTACTCCTGTCTACTTTCTTCATCTCTCTGACTATCCCACTTCTTCTTTGCCAACCTTTTCCTCTGTATAATTTGCTGTACTTCCTCATTCCACCACCAAGTCTCCTTGTCTTCCTTCCTCTGTCCTGATGACATACCAAGTACCTTCCTAGCTGTCTCCCTCACTATTTCTGCAGTGGTTTTCCAGCCATCTGGCAACTCTTCACTACCACCCAGTGCCTGTCTTAACTCCTGCCTGAACTCCACACAACAGTCTTCCTTCTTCAACTTCCACCATTTAATCTTCGGCTGTGTCTTCACTCGCTTCCTCTTCTTGGTCTCCAAAGTCATCCTACAGACCACCATCCGATGCTGCCTGGCTACGCTCTCCCCTGTCACCACCTTGCAGTCTCCAATCCCTTTTAGATGGTGCCTTCTACATAAGATATAGTCCACCTGTGTGCACTTTCCTCCACTCTTGTACGTCACCCTGTGTTCCTCCCTCTTCTTGAAATATGTATTCACCACAGCCATTTCCATCCTTTTCGCAAAATCGACCACCATCTGTCCTTCCACATTTCTCTTCTTGACTCCATACTTTCCCATCACCTCCTCATCACCTCTGTTCCCTTCACCAACATGTCCATTGAAGTCCGCTCCAATCACCACTCTCTCCTCCTTGGGTACCCTCTCCACCATGTCGTCCAACTCATTCCAGAATTCTTCTTTTTCATCCATCTCACACCCAACTTGCGGGGCATATGCGCTGATAACATTCAGCAATAAACCTTCAATTTCCAGCTTCATACTCATCACTCTGTCTGACACTCTCTTCACCTCCAGCACGCCCTTGACATACTCTTCCTTCAGAATTACCCCTACCCCATTTCTCCTCCCATTCACACCATGGTAGAAGAGTTTGAACCCACCTCCGATACTCCTGGCCTTACTCCCCTTCCACCTGGTCTCTTGCACACACAGTATGCCTACCTTTCTTCTTTCCATCATGTCAGCCAGCTCTCTCCCTTTACCAGTCATAGTGCCAACATTCAAAGTTCCAACTCTCACCTCCACATGCCTACCCTTCCTCCTCTCTAGCTGCCTCTGGACATGCTTTCCTCCTCTCCTTCTCCTTCGCCCAACAGTAGCATAGTTTCCACCGACACCCTGCTGGTTAATAGTACCGGTGGCGGTCGTTGGTAACCCGGGCCTCGACCGATCCGGTATGTAAGTCTTATTTATGATCCGCATATTTGATTTGGCAAAGATTTTACGCCGGATGCCCTTCCTGACGCAACCCTCCCCATTTGTCCGGGCTTGGGACCGGCACTAAGGATGCACTGGCTTGTGCATCCTCAGTGGCTGGGTTGATTTTAGCGGCCTCATGTGGACAAAATACAGCTGTTGCATAGCAACTAGGTAATGTATCTATTTGTGGCTATGTAAGATACATAATGGTAATATGACGCTGGTGAAGCAAAGTAAACTTTGTTTTAGTAGTGTTCATACACCTAAGTTACATGTATTTGTTTGTATGTGGCAGGTGAAAACTGACTGAATATGGCCACTGGTGAACAAGCAAGTTTTTACCCAATACCAAAGCGCCCACGGGTGGAGTGCATTATCCACTGTTCTGATGATACAGATAAGCTGGTTTCACTACAAAGTGTCGACTCATGGAGAACTCTGCTCAGGGCAGCTCAGATATGAAATCATGCACCAGTTTTGAAACTGGCAAAAGACATTCCTGAGGGACAGATTCCAGCAATCTACTACCACAGAAAGTGTCGCAGTATCTTCACTATGAAGCAAATTCTTGATGGCCTCCTTGCAAAAGAAAAGAAAAGTTGTGTCTCTGCTGAAGAGAAACAATCTAAGAGAGTAGCTCGACATGCTCCAAGTACATCTAGGACTTATGATGCAGAGTGCATATTTTGTCAGAAAAACAGCAAATATTCCAAGAGACAGAATACGAGAGAAGTACTGGTGCAGTGTCGAGAACTGCGAGCTGATGCAAAGATCAGGAGTGCAGCCACAATGAAAAGGGACAGCAGAATCCTTGCCATTGTGAGTAGAGACCTTGTAACAGCTGAAGGGCACTACCACAGGTCATGCTATAGACTTTACACCAAAGAAGAGGTTTCCAAAGGAGAGGTTGCCAGCAATGAAGATGATGATGCTGCAGCCCAGTATGAAGCTGCTGTGAATAAGGCATACAATGAGCTGTTCCCCTTCATCAGGATGGAGCTTTTTGGCAATCCTCAAGTGATGACAATGACTGATCTCTCTTCTAGACTGGTAGCTTCAATGAACTCCCAAGGCATTGCCCAAGTCAAGGAATCAACCAAGAAGCACATAAGGCGAAACCTGGAGAGTGAGTTTGCTGGAGCCTTGCAGATATTCCCTGATGAGAAAGGAAAATTCCTCCTCTATCCCGATAACTTGTCCATGAGGGAACTTGCCAAAGAAAATCAGTCTCTCAAAAGGGAGCTGCAGACCCTGAAAAGTGTCAGTGCACAAGATGTTATAGCCAAAGCAGCCATCAAATTGAGAGCAGACATTAAAAGTCAAGATGTTCCTCAAACCTGGCCGCCTGAAGTCAAACCAGAAGCAGAATGTCCTACCATTCCAGAGTCGCTCATTATCTTCCTGTACTCTCTACTCACAGGCTCAAATGATCCTGATCATGCATCCCAGAGAGTGCAGTGCCTTCTGCAGTCATTTGGCCATGACATAGTATATGCAGTGACATGTGGAAATACCAAGCCTTCCAAGCACATTGTTCTGCCATTCAGTGTCAAATCGTTGACAGGAAATGTAGAGTTGATAAACATCCTCAACCGACTTGGTCACAGTGTGTCCTATTCACAGATGGAAGAGATCAACACTGCCCTGTGTCTCCAGAAACTCTCATCATCAGGGAGTGGCATTGCCCTTCCAGCTAACATCCATCCTGGCATATTCACAACTTTAGCCTGGGACAATATCGACCGTCTTGAAGAAACTGTCAGTGGTGAGGGAACATCTCACAGAGTCAATGGGATTGCTGTGCAAGCAAAGCCAGTCAACCCACTTCCTGTCCAACCCATGCCCACTGTTCCCAAAACAAAGAAGAGAAGCGTTGATGGACCCCCACCAATGTTACCAACTTACAATGCTGGACAACGGGTAGGGCCACCACAAAGCAAAAAGTCAGATGCCGATACTGCAGCCAATACTAAGCTTGCCAGAGAGAAAAACCTTCTTTGGGTCCTAGCACGCATGTCACAACAAGAAGAACAGTCAGTCAGCAGCTGGACAGGCTTCAACACCCTGACTCGAGGAGAGATGACGGTCATCCCCGACAATATAGGCTATCTGCCTACCATCAATGCTCCAGCGACACAAATGTCTACTGTCAACGAGGTGCTTAACCAGTCACTGAGCATCATGCAGTGCTTAGGCCTGAGGAAGATTGTCTGTGTCTTTGACCAAGCCCTGTATGCGAAGGCTGTCGAGATCACATGGAAACACCATGACAAGTTCCATGATATCATCGTTAGGCTTGGGGTATTCCACACCATCTGCACACTGCTGGCAATAATAGGAAAGCGTTTCCAAGATGCTGGACTTAAAGACCTCTGCATTGAGTCTGGCATGATTGCAGAAGGCTCAATTGCTGGTGTTATGGATGGCCGCAAGTACAACAGGGCAGTGCGACTACACAAGCTCCGGTATGAGGCTCTCATGCGACTGACCTTGAATGGTTTCCTGTCCTGGTTGGAAGAAACTCACAGGAATGACATGGTTCACCTGAATGAGACACTGAAGACCATTGACAGCCTTGGGAAAGAAGTCTCACAACATGCTTTGAAGGAGGTCCTCGAGAACAGCTCTTGTACACGCATCATGGATCTATTTGAAGTCTACCGTGAGTTCCTTAGAGGTGGAAACGGCAGCCTCTCGAACTTCTGGATGTCCTATTTGGACATGGTTGAAATCTTGTTGGGGCTCATCCGAGCATCCAGAGAGGGAGACTGGATGCTACACTTGGCTAGCATTCGAGCAATGATCCCATGGTGCTTTGCTTATGACAGGATGAATTATGCACGCTACCTCCCCTACTACTACGCCCAGATGTCTGAGCTGCCCATCACACACCCAGATGTGTACACAGAATTCATGGAAGGAGGCTTCTCAGTCCAACTGGGCTCCACCAATCCCTTTGGCCGAATCCCTGTTGACCAAGCTATAGAAGAAACGGTGAACAAAGACACCCAAACAGCTGGAGGGACAAAGGGATTCAGCTTGAAGCCAGGAGCTGTGACCAAATATTATCTCACAGCTGAGTATAGAAGCATGTACCTCAGACAGCTGAGAGACCTGACAGGTCAAGGCAGGTGCAAATGGTCTCATTCCAGATCTACAGAGTCCAAGGATCAAGAGAGATGAAGCAGATGTCCAGTCTCTCATGGACCTTATGGAGAATAACTGGCTCAATCCTATGTCCCCTGATGAGATTGATTTGGTTAGCCTCTCCACTGGCAACATGGCTCCACCTGATGTGACCATAGATCTCTTGAGAGCTCTTGAGAAAGGAGAAGAGGCCTACCAAGCATTCCAGCAAACAAGGTTAGATGCAGACCCACCACCTGTGAAATTCCACGACAAGATGACCAAGCAAAGTCTGAAAACATTCTCCAATGTCAGCACAAAACAAGCTCATGGAAAGAAAGCACAGGATGTGGTTCTGAAGGCAGATAGAAACCTTTTCAGTCACATGATCCTGGTGGCTGAAAGCAGGAAGGTGAATCTGAAGGATGTCCTTGCCTACCCATTGGGCCCACTACCATGGGCACTGGCAAATGCTGATGGGTCCTTACGAAAAACAAACACGGCTGCACTTGCCAGAGAGCTTGAAAAGAACGTATCTCCTGCAGAAGACATCCCAATCCCATCTACTTCCATCATTGATGGGATGAGCCTGGTACAAAAAATGAATGGCAACAACAAAACCTTTGCACAGGTGGCAGAGTCAGCCTTGACCCAGGTCCTCCATGAGGGAGCACAGAGTGGGAGGATTGATGTTGTTTTTGATGTCTATCACCAGACTTCAATCAAAGATGCTGAACGACTGAACCGGGGTGGAGACATCACTCTCCAGTACAAGAATCTTGCAGGGGGACACCACGTCCAGCAGTGGAGAAAATTTCTGTGCAGTTCCTCCAACAAGACCAGTCTCATCAAGTTTCTGGTGGAAGAGTGGAAACTCCCACGATACAGAGCTATGCTGCATGGCAAGGTGTTGTACATGACCTGTGAGGAAACCTGCTACAAGTTGACAGAAGATGGGTGTGAGGAAGCAGCAGAACTGCACTCCACACATGAAGAAGCTGACACCCGTCTGCTCCTGCATGCATTGCATGCAGCAAATGCGGGCTCAAAGTCAGTTATCATCACAGCTGAGGACACTGATGTCATGGTGCTTTGTCTTGGCTTCCAGAAGGACATCACCTGTCCCATCTACCAGAAGTGTGGGACTCAGAACCGCACACGGTTTGTCGACATCACCAAACTGGCAAGTTCACTTGGAGACAGCATCTGTGACAGCCTAATTGGCTTACATGCCTTCACAGGCTGCGACACTGTCAGTGCATTCGCTGGTCGAGGGAAGTTGAATGCCCTGAAGATAGTTAGAAAGCACACTTCCTGCCAAGAGACTTTTAGTCAACTGGGACAGACATGGAATGTGAGTGATGAGCTGTTCCAGAAAATTGAGCAGTTCACCTGTCAGGTGTATGTTGCTAATAGCAGCACTGCTGAGGTGAACAAACTGCGTTACCAGCTCTTCTGCACCAAAAGGGGAGAGGTTGAGTCCAGCCAGCTGCCACCATGTAGAGACTGTCTCTTTATGCATGTTCAACGAGCCAACTATCAGGCAGCAATATGGAAGTGCTGTCTGCAGGCTAACCCTGTGGTGCCAAGCCCTACTGAGTACGGATGGACAGACGATGAAGGCAAGCTGGCTATTTACTGGATGCGCTCCCCACCTGCACCAGATGTGGTCTTGGAAATGCTAACATGCAAGTGTGTGCATTCATGCAAAATGCCAAGCTGCATGTGCCTGTCAAATGGACTTCCATGCACAGACATGTGCAGGTTACAGACCTGAAGTAACCAAAAACAGCAGGATGGTCCAGAACTGGACTTTGAACTTGGGGAGTCAGATGATGAGAGAAACGAGCAGTTTGATGAATGACAGTGTGATGATTCTGATGGTATTACTGTGGTAGTAGTCTATTGATCCACAGGATGTTGATTCTGGACTTGGTTACCCAGAGCTTGATAACAATAATGTAACCATATTCACATATACCCATTACCCTACCCATTACCATTACATATACCCACTAATGATATGGGATTACATGTATCATTGACTAAGTATATGTAAATGTCAATGTTGTTTAAAATATTAAAATAGTTCATTACCTCACTATGGTATTCCTTTTTATCATGTATTTTGATTGTGTATTTAAACAAATGTATAGAGACCAGTTTGTGACCTAACTGGCTTTGGTCTAGTTCTCATTTAAGGCTCACAATCACCTCACACAATGAAATAGTATGGGTATATTATACATTTTCTGAATCTTTACAGTCCTGTGAGTATTCCAGTTTTTGTGTTTTGTGTCCCTGATATTCCTAGATGCCACAGGGCTAAAAGAAAGTATATAGTTTAGGCGAAAATTGCAGAAAGATGTGTGTTATTGACGGGTTGAAGAGCTCAAGTGACCTCTATATTTGTGAGAAATATCCACAACAGGGCTTGAATGAAAGCTAAGAAGGTCCCCTTTAAAATGATACCAAAGACAATATTATAGAACATTGAAAAATGTCCTGACCATGAGGCTAAACCAGGATATGCACCAGCGTCTAAAATGCAATTTAGTTTAGCGGGTGGTTAACTTCATGAGCTGATAACTGTGATACAGCTGCCACTCAGGAATGGTTATCATACCAAAATATCATCCACAGACATGGATCCTTTCAAAAATTATAAGTAAGTTTTGCCACCTTGAGTGTACCGAAATATCGTCTGGCCCATGGACTACTGTGCCAGGACATGTTTAGCTGGGGATGGACACTATCAGTCTAATGGTAAGGTGCCAGTAATTTATACCCACTGAGCATTGAGGAAAGTGTGCTCAAGCCTGGCTGATACAGTTGTGATCCTAACAAAACAATGCACTTCAGAGGATTCAAGGACTCGGGAAGCTGATTGTGACCGGGAACCTTTCCTAAAAGGCAATTAATGTCTCTCTCTCTTTCTCTTGCTCACTTTGTCTGCGTTTGCCTGGTTTATTTTTTTTCCCTCTCATTCTTCTTCTCCCTGCATGTCCCAGACTCTGTTAGAGTTGGGCTCCAGTGTGAACAATAAGGACAGCCAGTCTCTCACCCCGCTCTACCACAGTGTGCTAATGGGGGGGGACCCAGCTTGCTGCCTCCTGCTGCTCAGACACAACGCTACACTGGGCTGTAGCGATGAGAATGGATGGACAGAGATTCACCAGGTGGGACTTAGATGAATGGCATGTAACTAAAATGAAGTTGAGGTTTTTTAAGTGAATAATAACAAGAAACGAAAATCTAGGTTATTTAACTTCTTAAACAGCTACTTCATAGTTTATCATGGTGAGACCAGGGCGATGAAACGACAAGACTGATTTATAGAAGGCTTGCTCAGACGTAATATTTATCTGCCACATAAGAGACCAGTATGTCATCTAGTGGTTAGAACAATACATTACATTATTATAATCCTCAATGGCTCTGTAGAAACAAGGCATTTAAAAGGCTACAGTAGATCACTAATAGAGTGTAGTTTGGATTTATTTTATTTTGCTTACTTATTAGAAACCTTCGAATGAAAATGGTGAAATAATATCAAATGACAAGGCATTTAAATCACTTTTACCTCGACTTCCAGTGTTGGATTTTGTGCACTAAAACAAAGTCCACTCATATAATTGGATTTATCTTGATTAAATATTCTTAGTGGCAAATCTGTCTTACAAGATTTTAGGGATTCTTACTTACCAAAATGGACATTTGCAAACAAATAATGGTCTTAATGTCAGATACCCTTCAGTTTGTCGAAGCAAATGTACTATCTTTGTAATTTTTCCTGTGTGTGTGTGTGGGTGTGTGTGGGTGGGTGGCCACGGGTGTTTGTCTCTGTGTGAAGGCCTGTCGCTATGGGCACCTGAAACACCTGGAGCACTTGCTGCTGTGTGGCATTGACATCTCATCTCAGAATGCATCGGGGAACACAGCCCTACACATCACTGCCTTATACAGACAGGTAAGCCACATGCTACACACAGCTACCTATGTACTACATATTGTGTGCAAATACATGAAAACGTTCACAGAAAGAAGATACATAAACGTCTGTAGATTAGCTTTAAACACACATGCACACTGAGATATCATATCAGCTGTGATAGTGAAGTGACCAAAAGAGAGCTTTAGAGGTCTGTAGTTGAAACTGTGAGATGCAAGGATTCAAGCACTCTAGCAATGGAAGGAGAACAAGAACAACCCAAGGACTTAGTCCTGGAGGGACACCTTGGAGCTCCAAGAGATAGGGAGCATCATAAGAGATCACACCCAGAGGTCCCTAGGTCCAGCAAAAGTAGTGAATAACATTTTATAATGACGCAAAGGTTTTTATTGGCAAGGCTGAAGACTGAAGAAAGAGAGGCAAGCTGTTGTGATTGTGGTCAGTGACAGCGAGGAGCTGCCATGGATTGTGACAAATATTGCTGATATCTTTTTGCATTTCCATGTCTCACAACAGGCATTTACTAGTATATCATGTAAAATTGTACTCATTTGATGTTTGTTAATTGTGTGTCAAGTTTTGAACCTCTACTGTAAAGTGCACAGTATTTACACAATGTGGCTGCAGCTCACTGGATTGCAGCATAAATCAGGAATCAGGAACACTTTATTTGTCATTTCAACTTGTGTACTTGCTGTGCACATGAAGTGAAACGAAATGCCATTTCCCCCAGCCCACAGCAGTGCAACGTACAGACAAAAACACATTTAAGTACCACAAGAATACACACACACACACACACACACACACATATATATATACACATATACACATACACACATACACACTTATATATATATATATATATATATATATATATATATATATATGTGTGTGTGTGTGTGTGTGTGTGTGTATATAGCATTTTTTTCCCGAAACTGTCAATTTTTTCCGAAACCATCAATATATATATATATATAGCTTTTTTTTTTTAAACCGTCAATGGTGTTGTGAGTGCTCAACTAATGAGGAGCGGAATATCAACACGGATACAGGAAAAAAGATTTTAATACATTGCAGTATAGGCCTGTTTCGTGCATCTCGCACTCATCAGCTGCTAATGTGTGTGTGTGTGTATATACACACACACACACACACACACATATATATATATATATATATATATATATGCATACATATATACATATATATATATATATATATATATATATATATATATATATGCTGTTGTTATAAGTGCTCGACTAATGAGGAGCGGAATATCAATACAGATGCAGGAAAAAAAGTTTTAATACAGGAAAAAAGTTAAAAAAACATATATATGTGTGTGTATGTAGGGAAAAAAACTTTTAACACATAACAGTACAAGCTTGTTTCGTGCATTACGCACTCATCAACTGGTAATGTGATTCAAGCAAAGAAAAAAATGTTTTCTTATCCATCCATCCATTATCCAAACCACTTATCCTGCTCTCAGGGTCACAGGGATATATATATATATATATATATGTGTGTATATATATATATGTGTGTATATATATGTATGTATATATGTGTGTGTGTGTGTATATATATATAGCGTTTTTTTCCCAAAATCATCAATGGTGTTATAAGTGCTCACCAAAGAGGAGCGGAATATCAACACAGATACAGGAAAAAAAAGTTTTAATGCACTGCAGTACAGGCCTGTTTCATGCGTCGTGCACTCATCAGCTGCTAATGATGAGTGTGCGACGCACAAAACAGGCTTTTACTGCAATGTATTAATTTTTTTTTCCTGTGGTTGTGTTGATATATATATATATATATATATATATATATATATATATATATATATATATATATGGTGGCATAGTGGTTAGTGCGGTCGCAGATGACTGTGCAGTTGTGGCCCACACATTGGAGGCACTGCAAACTACCCTTGCAGCAGCTGCAAGGGCGTAGGGTAGGCTGGGACTCTCTATAAACGTGGCAAAGACTGAAGTAGTATGCCAGTGGGCATCTACTCCTCCATCACATTCACCAACTTTCACCATCTCCGACAAACCACTCGCATCAGTGGAATCCTTCAAATACCTGGGCAGCTTCCTCTCTGACGACTGCAGCATCAACAGGGAGATATAAAACCGGATTAAGCAAGCATCATCCTCTTTTGGGAGACTTAGGAGAAGGGTATTTCAAAACAAAGACCTCAACCTCCACACCAAAATATCTGTCTACTTGGCAGTTGTCATCATGACTCTCCTCTACAGCTGTGAGGCGTGGACCCTGTACAGCCACCACCTCAGGATGCTTGAGGCCTTTCACATCAGATGCCTGCAATGCATCCTGAGGATAACCTGGCGTGACCAAGTGCCCCATACTGAAATACTCCGCAAGACCAACTGCATCAGCATGGAGGCTACCGTCACCCAGCACCAACTGCGCTGGCTCGGTCACATCATCAGGATGCCGAATGTAAAGTGCTGTATGGCCAGCTACATCTTGGCCACTACTTGGCAGGGGGCCAGAAAAACGGTACAAAGACCAATTGAGGACCATCATAAAAAAGTTTGGCCTTAACCCGAGCCAGCTGGAGGACACTGCTGCCCAACGCTCCATCTGGCGGCAGCTCTGTTAACAAGGGGTGCAAAAGCTCAAGGAGGACCGAGGTGATCGTCAGACCAGCAGACGTCTGAAGAGACATGAAGCCAGTACCACACCTACACCCCCAGTCAGTGCTCTCACCTGTTCTGTCTGTGGCAAACAGTGTGGATCGCGGATTGGGCTTTACAGCCATAAGAAGACTCACAAGTAACAGAGGCAGGATTGTCATTGTCAAAAACGACAGACAACCTTAAGCAGTAGCGGTGGCCTCACAGCAAGAAGGTCCTGGGTTCGAGCCCCAGGGTAGTCCAACCTTATGGGTCGTCCCGGGTCATCCTCTGTGTGGAGTTTGCATGTTCTCCCCATGTCTGCGTGGGTTTTCTCCTGGGGCTCCAGTTTCCTCCCACAGTCCAAAGACATGTAGGTCAGGTAAATCGGTGGAACTAAATTGTCCCTAGGTGTGAATGTGTGTAGGCGTGTGTGTGTATGTCAGCCCTGTGAGATGGTCTGGCAGCCTGTCCAAGGTGTCTCCTCGCCTGCCGCCCAATGACTACTGGAATAGGCTCCAGCATCCCCGCGACCCTGAGAGCAGGACAAGCGGTTCGGATAATGGATGGATGGATATATACATATATATATAAACGTAGCACAAAAAGTAAGGAAATATGTGTGTTTGGTAGATTAATTCTTTGTTGTAACAATGCTTCTTGGCAATAAATCTTATATCAGGCACCTGATTGTCAGCACCTGGGGTACCAGATGCTCAAAACAAGAGTCAATAGCATCAGCAAAATAAGCTGTTTGGCATTGGCAGAGAAGATTTGGCAAATTTTTCCTGGGCACAACCCACATACTCAGCTCTGCTGCTCATCCCACAAATGCATGTTCCTTACAAATGTGGCACCATTTAAAAGGGAAATAAACAGGCTTTCCAACGGTATAAGATTTATTGCCAAGAAGCATTGTTACAACAAAGAAATAATCTACCAGGGTCCGCGGTGGTGTAGCAGTCTAAGCATCGGTTTTGTGTTGATGCAGTTGCCCACTGGGGACCAGGGTTCACGCTCCGGTCTCGTCAGATCCGACTATGACCGGACTCGATGAAGCAGCAATAATCGCCAACGCTGTCTTCGGGAGGGGGGCGGAGTCGGCTTGTGTTCATCACATGAATGTGTCTCTGTGTGTGTCGGAAAAAGCAGTGGTTCTGCCTGGATTCGCCTTGTCACGGAAGTGGTGAGGCGTGTCCTTCGAGACTGCCGGCCGGAGAGATGCAGTTGGCGAACTCATGTAGTACGAGGGTGGGAGTTTGAATTAAAGATAGGTAGCGATTGGCCAGTAACTTGGGAGAAAAAGGGAAAAATCAGAAATAAATGAAAAAAAAGAAATAATCTACCAAACACAAATTTCCTTACTTTTTGTGCTAAGTATATACACTACCGTTCAAAAGTTTGGGATCACCCAAACAATTTTGTGTTTTCCATGAAAAGTCACACTTATTCACCACCATATGTTGTGAAATGAATAGAAAATAGAGTCAAGACATTGACAAGGTTAGAAATAATGATTTGTATTTGAAATAAGATTTTTTTTACATCAAACTTTGCTTTCGTCAAAGAATCCTCCATTTGCAGCAATTACAGCATTGCAGACCTTTGGCATTCTAGCTGTTAATTTGTTGAGGTAATCTGGAGAAATTGCACCCCACGCTTCCAGAAGCAGCTCCCACAAGTTGGATTGGTTGGATGGGCACTTCTTGCGTACCATACGGTCAAGCTGCTCCCACAACAGCTCAATGGGGTTCAGATCTGGTGACTGCGCTGGCCACTCCATTACCGATAGAATACCAGCTGCCTGCTTCTGCTCTAAATAGTTCTTGCACAATTTGGAGGTGTGTTTAGCGTCATTGTCCTGTTGTAGGATGAAATTGGCTCCAATCAAGCGCTGTCCACTGGGTATGGCATGGCGTTGCAAAATGGAGTGATAGCCTTCCTTATTCAGAATCCCTTTTACCCTGTACAAATCTCCCACCTTACCAGCACCAAAGCAACCCCAGACCATCACATTACCTCCACCATGCTTAACAGATGGCGTCAGGCATTCTTCCAGCATCTTTTCATTTGTTCTGCGTCTCACAAACGTTCTTCTTTGTGATCCAAACACCTCAAACTTGGATTCATCCGTCCACAACACTTCTTTCCAGTCTTCCTCTGTCCAATGTCTGTGTTCTTTTGCCCATCTTAATCTTTTTCTTTTATTGGTCAGTCTCAGATATGGCTTTTTCTTTGCCACTCTGCCCTGAAGCCCAGAATCCCGCAGCCGCCTCTTCACTGTAGATGTTGACACTGGTGTTTTGCGGGTACTATTTAATGAAGATGCCAGTTGGGGACCTGTGAGGCGTCTGTTTCTCAAACTAGAGACTCTAATGTACTTATCTTCTTGCTCAGTTGTGCAACGCGGCCTCCCACTTCTTTTTCTACTCTGGTTAGAGCCTGTTTGTGCTGTCCTCTGAAGGGAGTAGTACACACCGGTGTAGGAAATCTTCAATTTCTTAGCAATTTCTCGCATGGAATAGCCTTCATTTCTAAGAACAAGAATAGACTGTCGAGTTTCAGATGAAAGTTCTCTTTTTCTGGCCATTTTGAGCGTTTAATTGACCCCACAAATGTGATGCTCCAGAAACTCAATCTGCTCAAAGGAAGGTCAGTTTTGTAGCTTCTGTACCGAGCTAAACTGTTTTCAGATGTGTGAACATGATTGCACAAGGGTTTTCTAATCATCAATTAGCCTTCTGAGCCAATGAGCAAACACATTGTACCATTAGAACACTGGAGTGATAGTTGCTTGAAATGGACCTCTATACACCTATGTAGATATTGCACCAAAAACCAGACATTTGCAGCTAGAATAGTCATTTACCACATTAGCAATGTATAGAGTGTATTTCTTTAAAGTTAAGACTAGTT